>NW_025779102.1:0-62700 GCF_021130785.1 Homalodisca vitripennis | reverse complement strand
AAATAAAAACTAAGTTTTTCCAAATTTAAAATTACTTCCCCAAAATTTTGGTTTACCTTATTTTTGAAACTGCCCAAGTTAAAAAGGGGAAAATTTTTTTACAACGAAATAGAACTTCGATCGCAACTTTACTTCTAGCAAACCCTTTCTAATTTTAAACCAAAAAAAATTTTCCCACTAACCTTTAAAAATAGGATTTTAAAAAAAATTTTGAAAACAAAACTTTCAATAAACTGCCAAAGGGTGTCTCCTCTTCAATTAAAACTTTTTTTACTTTAAAACAAATTTTGGGGCTTAAAAAAGGGGGCCAAAAAAGGAACAAATGAACAATTTTTTAAAAAAATCCTAGAAGGCTTGGAATTGTCACCTTAAAAAAAAAAGTCCATCGTTCTTGACGAACTCTAGGAATTTACATTCCCGCCTTTGGGCCGGAAAAACCCTTTTTTTTAATTTCGCAGATTAAACCAAGTTTTGTTGTTTTTGAGCCAAAAAAAAAAAACGATTTAACTATAAAAAACCAAAAGCTTATTTTTCTGCGAACCATTAAAAATATAAAGGAAAAAAAGGGTTTTTTCAAAGGGGTTTTGAGGGAATATTATTTCGGATATTTTTCCCATTGCTAATATTAAAAAGGGGGGGGAAAATGAAATTTTATTGTTTAAAAACCCCCCCTGCCCCTTTGGGGGTTTTAAAAAACCCCCTGGGCGTTTAAATAATTTTTCCCCTTTTCCCCCCAAAATTTTTGGAAAATTGGGGGTTTCCCCTTTTTTAAAATTTTCAGGTTTAAGGGGGGAATTTTTTTAATTGAACCACCCTTAATTTTTTATCGGGGTTTTAAAAAAAACCCCCAAAAAGGGTTTTAAACTTTTTTGACCCCCTTTTTCAAAAAACAATTTTCCTCGAAACCCCCCCAAACTGGGGAAAAATTCATAATTTTTTGAAAATTTTGCTTCCCTATGTAACCCCCTGTTGTAAACCTTCAAAAGGTTTAAAAAAAAATTTCCTCGAAAATACCCCCCCCCTTTTTGTAAAATATTAAGGGCGGTTTAAATTCATTAAAAACGGGAGGGAAAACAAAAACCCTTTTTAAAACCCCTTTAAAACAAAAAAAATTTTAAAAAAAACCCCCAAAACCCCGGCAAAACCCCGAGTGGGGAATAAATGCGCCGGTAAAAGGGTTCCCCCCTTTTTCCCCCGGTTCCGCCCCCGGGAAAAGGGCCGGTTTTTCTAACCACAAATCCCCGGGGGAAAACCACCCCTTTCCTTTAACGGGGTTTCGAATCCCCAAAAAAGGAAAAACATACATGCCAATATAAGTAATGTTAGCGATACCCCTTGATTGTTGATGATATTTCATGTAATGAAAACCTAAGTTGTAATGAGTTACCTTTAAAATCATGTTTGATTATTGGTGATTCGTTATTGAGATACTCGGGCAAGCAGTGTTCCGACTCAGGTGCTACAATTTGATTTGAATCCTGGAGCCAGAATACGTACAATAAAGCAAAAACTGATGTCTTATCTAAATGAAAAGCCTAAGGTTATTTATTTAAATGTTGGCACTAATGATGTAACCTTGTGCTATAATGGTGGATATGGTTATAACGGGGGGTGTTGCAAACGTTTAATTCTAGATTCTATGGCAGATCTTTTGTATACTGTTAAAACTAAGTTCCCTACTTCTAAGGTATTTTTAAATTGTATTCCAATAAGGCGTGATTTGAAGTATGGTACTCTGTGTATGTTGAATGAGCAGATAGAGTTGATGGGTTTCAACTTTGGAGTACAGTATGTTGATTTTAAGCTTTTGCTTAAGACTGCGTCACCTTACAAGGGATGGTAGATATCTGAATAAGGAGGGTAATTTTCTACTGGGTTTCATAATGCACCAGATTCTTTCTAAGATAAGGCTCATAAGGACGAAACACAATCCTTTGAACCAGGTACACCTGAACCTGATACTCCTACTGCTCCTGAAACTAAACCTTATACACCTGAACCCGAACCAGATACTCCTGCTCTCACGTCGGGAAACGATTCAACACCTCATCCCAATCCCCCATCTTAGCACAACGTGACTTTTCCCCCGTTGCTTCTGCCTTGGACTTCAATCCAGGTGATGTACGCAACGGCTTTCATAATACTTCCCTGAAGGTCCTTCATCAGAATATACGGGGTTTAAATTATAATTATGAAACTCTCCAGCTTTTCATTCAGGAAGAAAATCCAATGGTGGTGTGTATTAGTGAGCATCACGTTAACCAATTCGGCATATTGCAATTGGATGGTTATGTGATGGCAAGTTCGTTCTGTAGATCCGGAATGGAAAAGTGGTAGAGTTGCTCTCTTCATTAAACCAGATGCTTCCTTTTCCCTTATTGATGTCTCTTACTACTGCGTTGAAGGTTTCTGTGAATTGGTGGCCATTTCTGTTGAGCAAAACAGTGGAAAACTTTATATTGTTGGGGTATATAGACCCCCCTTAATTGCAAGGATGTCTTCTACAAAAATATTTATGATTGTCTTTCACAGGTTATGAAAGGGAGTGCAAATACAATTGTCCTGGGCGATTTCAATATTGATTTAGCGGGTTCTTCCAACGACTCCAAAACTATAATAAACGATATGCTGTCCTTTGGTCTTCGCCAAACCATTCGTTCGTATACACGAGAGTTTTAAGAAGTCTAGAACCCTGATTGATCATATATACACAGATATACCTGAACCCTGTTTTTCGAGCTCTGTTATAGTGTCATACTTAAGTGACCATCATGCACAGGCTGCAATTGTTGGTTCTCAATAATCTTCAAAGTCATCCCCAGCTCTTTTCCGCTACAACCGTGTTTTCTCAGAGGAAAACATTAGTCTCTTCAAATATTACTTGAATAAGGAAAACTGGGCTGATTTGTATTCAAAGTTTGAGCTGTTCTTGAGTCACATTGACTATTATTACAACGTTTGTTTGCCCTTGGTCAGGAGAAAGGTCCCTTCAGAGAGTAGGGACAAGTGTAGGATTAAGCTAGATGGTGAGGCGAAAAGGGTTAGGGAACATTTAAGATCCTCTTACTAGGAATCGAAAGATTTGCCTTCTGTCCACCCCCTTAGGCAAAGATATCTTGGCCTCAAGAAGTTGTATCGTAAGCTTATTCTGAAACTCAAGTCTGATAGTGTGGCTAAGCGGCTCAGAACGTTATCTAATAAAACCAAAACACTTTGGGGGATCGTTAATCAGAGTCAAGGTTCACATGACTTTAAAAAGTACCAAAAACCAGAAATCAGGAATAATTTAGGAGAGGTTGTTAATGATCCCTCAGAAGTGTGTAATATTTTCAATGATTATTTTCTTAATGTGGGTGATAAGTCCAACAAGGTTCCGCCTAATATTAGCTCTTCTGCCTTGAGCACATGTCCTCTGAATTCGTTTTTCTTGTCGCCTACTAATCCTATGGAGATTGCTGAGTCAGTTCGCAGCCTAAAATCAAAGAATTCCGCTGGTTCAGATGGAAATATCATCTGCTTTGTTGAAAAACGTAGTCTTAGAGCTAGCAGAGCCACTCAGTGAATTGATTAATCATTCATTTTCAATGGGTATATTTCCTGATTGTTTGAAACAAGAAAGGCTGCAATCTGGATTGTTCAAATTACAGGCCGATTTCTGTAGTTTCAACCTTCTCTAAAGTTATAGAGAAAATAGTATTAAAAAGTTTCCTATAGCACATCAAGCTGATGTTTCAACATCAATATGGGTTCACCCAAGGGAAAAGTACTGTTGACGCAATGTTCACTGTGCAGAACATTGTTGATACTATTGACTCGGGTAACCGGTCTAGTGGCTTATTTTTTTGATTTAACTAAAGCCTTTGATTTAGTTGATCACGTTCTTCTTCTAAATAAATTGTCTATCATGGGGATTAGAGGTGTCGCACTTCAGTGGTTTCAATCATATCTGGTCAAAAGGGCACAGTTTGTTAAGGTTAGTTTTATTGATGCGTCAAATAACATCTGCAATAGTTCTTCCACGAATGGAACTATCAGCAAGGGCGTGCCCCAAGGTTCAATTTTGGGCCCTGTCCTTTTTTAATCTTTATCAACGATGTTTGTAAGGGCTTAACTGTGCCAAACTTGTGCCTATATGCAGATGACACGTCACTAACGTTTTCTAATTCCTCCAGAGATCACCTGGAACTCGACACATTCTTAGAAGGGAATGCACTTGTTAACTGGCTTGAGCAAAACAGTCTTCAAGTAAATGTCTCAAAAACTACACTCACTGAATTTTCAATTAACAGCCATTCAAGCAAAAGTTTGCTCAGTATTTATTTGGGTGATGAAGCTGTTTTCTCAGAATGCTCCGTAAAATTTCTTGGCCTTACTATTGACTGCAATTTGTCTTTCCATCTCCATATAGAGCATGTTTGTAGGAAGCTGATTCAGGGTATTTTTGTGCTCAGAAATCTGGCTCGTTTCGCATTAACTGAAATTCTTACTGCTACTTATTATGGCATCATCTATCCATTCGTATCTTACGGGGTTTCCATTTGGGGTTCTGAAAGCACCAAAACTAAGTCTGTGTTTAGGCTTCAAAAGAAAGCTTTAAGAATGATTTGTCATGTCCCATCCAAAACCTCATGTGCTAACCTTTTTTCCTTCAACAAACTTTTAACTTTTCCTTCCATTTATATTCTGGAAACCTTATCATTTCTTCATAAAAACTTTCACCTTTTTAATAGATTTTTTTCCGACTCACATGTATGGAACAAGAAGTAAACCCAGATGCATTATGAATATCCCGCCACACTCCACCTCATTTTTTGAAAATCATTTAAAATATTCAGCAGTAATTCTTTTTAACAGTCTTCCATTAAGCTTAAGATTAGTCCAAGATTACACAGTTTTTAGAAAAAAATTGAAATGGTTGTTGATCGAGAAGGCTTACTGTTCTGTTAAGGACTTTTTAGCTGATAAGATAGTGTAAACTTGAAAAAGTAAAATTATTTTATTGAGAGACATTATTATATTTTGCTATGATTTGTTGACTTGGCATATACATTGGTAACTCTGTCTACATGCTGAATAAAGAATTTGAATTTGAATTTGGCTGTGTTGTGAAAATTAATAATTGTGATTGTGTGGTAATTAATACAAGTGATACAAGTATTGTGTTGTGTGTAACTAACCTCTATGTGGGTAGGCTAACCCAATTCTAACTTTTCCTTCCTTCTTGTTACTGAGTGCACTAACTTATTTTACTGTATACTGATCATATACAATATATATATGACGGTATTCATTATATTAATAACTTAACACTGAACAACAGCAATTAAACTACAAGTAAAACATCCATAATAATAATAATAATAAAAATCTTAACAATAACAATAACATTTTAGCAATAACAATAACATTTTAACAATAAACGTACCAAATCAACAATATATTACTCAACACATGTAACAAATATATATATATATATATATATATATATATATATATATATATATATATATATATATATGTCGGTATTCAATATATTAATAACTCAACACAGAATAACAACAATTAAACTAATATTAACACACCAATAGCAATAATAAAATCTTAACGATAACTATAACATTTAAACAATAACCGTACCAAACCAACAATATATCATTTAACACATGTAACAAATAAATAATTAAATAAAAAATATAGAAATATAATAATATGTAAATATAAAAATTCAATTTCATGTTAAACTAACTGAACTACATATTTTTTATCTGAGGGCATAATTTAAAAACTTAACATCTTCCTGAAATAAAAACCAATTGAACAATTTAGCACAATTTGTTTTAAAATAATTACAAGTCCTAAAAGAAATTGGTATTTGATTCAAATATTTAGAAGCAAGGTATTGGAAGGAATGCCTAAACTTTTCTTTGTTCAATTTAGGAATTCTTATTGTACCATGTTGTACATTACGGGTAGAGTAAAATATATTTTGGTTCCCATTATTCCCGCTTCTAATAAAGAAGGTTCTTAACACCTTGTATACAAACAGATGTTGAATCGGTAATATTTTTAAATCAACTTAAAGTGGAAATGAACTGTCAGTTTTTCGTTTAATTAAAATTATTCTGAGGAAGTAGTTTTGCGTAACTCTTAATTTTTTAATTAGATATTTAAACGTCCCATCCCAACAATTTATTTCATACTGCATCCGTGAATGGATTAGTGCATAATATAAGGTTCTTAATAGTTCTTTATCACAACAGTTTAAAAAAAAAAATATAACTTTCTTATCGACATGCGTAATTTCTTATGAAGGTCGCTTATATGGTTTTCCCATGTTAACCTACTATCAAAGATTATACCTAAATATTTAATGTTATTGACCTTTTCTATATGTTGACAGTTGAAATAAATATAACTACAATTATAATCATGAAATTTTAAAAGTGAACGGAATGTTGTAATCTGAAAGGCTAAAATTAATATACTTTGTTTTGTCAACATTAACTATCATTCTGGTAGCTTCACACCGATTTTTTAGTTTTGCGATATCATGAGCCATAATATCCCCAAGCAATTTACATTAGAATGAGAGTAAAATAAAGCCAAATCATCAGCAAATGCAAATACTTTTCCTTTAAAATTAGTTTGTAATAAATCATGTATAAAAATTAAAAATAAAGTTGCAGAGATAACGGAACCCTTGGGCACTCCTGTCATAATTATTAAGTGAGTACTAAGGTGGTTACCTATTCTCACTTGTTGATTTCTCCCAGTTAAGTAGCTATTGAACCAGTTTAAGGCGGAACCCCTGATACCGGCTGACTCAAGTTTATTTAGGAGTATTTTGTGATTTACTAAGTCAAAACCCTTTTTAAATTCAACAAAAATACCAGTAGTCAATTTACTATTGTTTAAGCTACCGTATATCAAGTTAGTTACGTCAATGAGAGCGTCCTCGGTTGATTTCCCCTTTGTAAACCCAAAACGGTCTGTACTGAAAAATCTGTTATTATTTAGAAAGGAGACTAGACGAATAATAATAATCTTTTCAATAATTTTAGAGAAAACTGAAAGAATGCTTATCGGTCTTAAATTGTCTAATTTTATTGAATTTTTCTTTTAAGAATTGGTACTACAATGCTCTGTTTTAGTTTTTCAGGAAAAACTCCATTTTGGAAGCTCAATTTGATTATGTATACCAATGCAGGAGCAATAAAATCGATTAAATTTCTAATCAATTCTACATTAAACCTTTTCCTACTTTGGCCCAAATTGTACAATGACCTACCCGGTAGCTTGAAGAGCACAAAGTCACTGTCAAGTTTTATATCTAAATTTAAGGATTATATGTTAACTAGTTGTAAGTGACTGTTGCGTATTGTAAACTAAAAAATTTAGCTTTAGATTATTTATGAATGCAATTAGAATAAGCAACTTTAGTATGAGTTCTTAGTGTTAAGTTTGACTTTAGTTGATCTGTAAAGCAGTTTGTACTGAGAGACGCTCCAAATAAAAGACATTATTATTTATAACATGTGAGAAGGAGGAATTCTTAAGGATGAGTAGGCTAGTTCTGCAACCATCTTCCAGTAGGAAGTAGTCTTATCTTCTCTCCTTAAGTAGGTCGCCGCCTTCTCAGGTTATGGGTAGTAGTTATTACTGTAGATGTTCTTCTGAAGAAGGATCATCACAAAGCCTACCTTGGAAGATGACTATTGTTAGTGGTTACTAGCCAGGACATGATTGAGTGTTTTTCCAAATTGCTTTGGCGGGAGAGACTGGCACAGAGCCTTATCAGCCCTCTCCTTTGCCTATGGTGACATAACTGAGATAATTGACTGAACTCACCGGATCTATACAGGAGCACCCATAATGTTACATATCCTGAATATTCTGTCACTTATAAAACATGTGCAATAGGAAGAAATCAGGTTGCATATATCTAAACGAAGTGAACTAATTCCTGTATCGCTGAACGAAAAAAGTAGGAGAATCCTGTTTTATTCACAATCAATCCATTAAGTAAACATAAATTTTAAGTAAGGAATTTTATATTCCTACGGTTCTCTTGCAAATTCTATGTTCTACTTTATGTCTATTTGGAATTAAAAAGTAAAATTAGAAAATACATGAACTATACTTTCTATTATGCCAATTTGTTTTTTGGAATAATAATCACACTTTTAAATTATCAATATTTTACTTACTATATTATTTGATCATAAAGTAGGAATTACTAAAATATATAACAATTGTTGAAGAGGAAAATAAATAAATTATCCATAGTATTGCCCCTAATCCCAGGCCCAATATCTTTGAGTGTAATTACTAAAGCTGTCCGGTAAGGATCAAGACAAACAAGCCGCTCGTCAGTGCTCCTGCTAGATTATTGCTAGCACCACCAGATCTAACTGAGATGTGTCCTGATGTCTCCTGAGTCTGGTACTTGTTAATGAGTGTTTTACGGTGATGGACATTTCCTGCAGTGATAATGGAGACTCAAATATGATGAACATCTGATAGTCTAGCCTTATTTAACAACTTTTCATGCTCAAGAGCTCTTATAGTTTCAGTGAAAGATTTAAATAGGATACATTCAGGCGTCAACATCTTCTAATAACTTAATTCATATCATAGATAGTTGGGACACACTCCTAGTGTAGATAAACGTTTATGTTGATATAAATAAATGATAATGGGACAATATTGCTGAGCAATCTTGGATTGGAGTAAGGTGTTATCTCCTATTATAGTAAAGTCTCTCTCTCTCAGTCTAAACAAGCAAGGGGGTCAACGCCCTTATGTATTCGTTAGCAAAGGCCCTTTAGAGAACCGTACTAGAGTGCAAACAAGGTTTGCTTATGAGGGAGTTTTTGGAAATTTATTATCTGTGCCATAACAAGACAAAATTATTTCGAAAATAAGGATTCCAACGTACCCAAAAGTCTTGTTCATGCAAACAGCACTGACTCTAAGGATGATTATGAGTGAGTACATATAGAATTTTGAATACATAGACACTTTGAATCTTTTAATGAAATACATAAAGACATAAATATTTTAAAAATATTACGTAAAAAGTTTTAAAAATAAAACACATTCTGAATGGGTAATGCCGAATTTAGAAGCTAGAAAATAAGATAACTCGTACTAAAACATTTTTGAGTTGTGGTGAATGATAAAAATTACCTCATTTATAGGCACATTGCGCTTTTAAAAAAGAGCGTAACTAGGACATTCAGATCGTATTACTGATATCGTCGTTGAACAATAATATAGTCAAGTATAATTTCGTAAAGTCACTTATAATGAACTTCAACCTCTCACTATCGTCGAAGCAGTGATACGTAATCTTCATAATAGGTAAGTTATGTAACAAACCAATTACTTTTATATATAAAATTACACTTTCCTTGTATTACGCGTTTCCATTGAATATTAATCTATCTGTTACGCTAGTAGGATGTTTCATCTCTAAAAATGAAACAATTCATCAAAAAAACTAGTTACTTTTTCTCAACAAGGCATTTGAATGCAGAAGAAACTTGCATATTGATGTAAACAACAATAGTTTATAACTACACTTTGAACTCTAGTATTAATGTTTGTAAATAAAAGCAATGTATCGTGTTTCAAAATAACAAGCGTTGAAATTGGATGCTGAACTTTTTTTATCTCAGACAGGATAAACACTTTTCAGACGAAAATGATTGACATTTTGGCAATTAATTTAAATAGCAGTTAATTATCATTGAAAACTCTGTACGTCAAAACAGAACTGGTAGCCTGTACTGTTGAGTAAAGTTGAAACAAATCTATAAATGTTTTTAAAAGTTATTTTTGATGCAGAAGACATATGACAACGAGATAAAATTCTAAAGTTTACTATGTCGTGATCCGATATTCTTACATAGTTTTACTGCTTAATCAAAGGTGCCGTTATTATAAGTAATTAAAAAGTGTCAAATAAAAAAAAACATTTCTAAGAGTTCGCAGAGATTATGTTACATTTTAGAGAATTGTTAGATCTCGGTTGATATGGAAATAACAGGTAATTAAGGGCGAACAATTTAAAAATTACAATCTATATTTCCTGGACACTATGAAACGTGAAATTGGCCTTTTTGTACGTTGAAATAAAGCCTTCAGATCCCCAATTCCCTTCAATACTGATAATTTAAAATATCTCTGTTGAAAAATAAACAGAAAATTTATAAATTTTAAAACAGATTAAACTAAAACGGCATTAGACGTAACCACAGTCTAGTATTCGTGGACGTAACAGTTTGATAATACGGTTACGCTCGGTAGAGTAGTCGCTGCTCGCAGGGTTGGGATTATACGGTTGAGCTGATGTGTAAGACTTGATGATGGCTCTACCTTCGTATATTTTTACACTGTGGCAGAATTTTACAACTGCAGCAATTAAAATCGATTTGCAGGTCATTTGAATATTAATATGGAACTAACTGTGCTTTTACAAGTGTACGTAAACATGATATTAATAAGAAAAAATAAAAGAACTATTTTTTTGCAAATATATATTTTTTGCTGCCAATGTTAGCGTAAGAGTTAATTTATTACTAGGCACGTGTTCCAGGTGAATAAAAATTGTAAATCTAATACAAATATATTATTGATATACTTGGAGGTCAGATTAAACTTGCACTGTATACCCACTTAACCTGGTTTCCTTGAAAAAATTATGGATTTTTCTAAGAAGAAATTCGTTGACAGCCTATGTTTGGTGTAAGTGTGTGAAAAATGTTAAATATATGACACGATAATGTTTTTTCAGATACATTTTTCCTGCCTTGAAACACTTTAAACTAACCATTAGAAAAAATGGACAATTCACCGTTATACAACTAGATAAATGTATTGAATGCTCTCATTGTATACTATAGTTAGCTGGTGCGGATATAACATTTATTTTCGTGTCAGGGTTGATTTTAAATGTGTCAAACTAAAAATACAATGTGTGAAAAAATTCATTCCGTGTTTTAAACCATTTAGACCTCCATAAGAACTATTGAATACGTTGTTTAATTTCTGTATTAGAGGAAATTTTACTATTAATTTTAATACAAATCAGATTGTGTAAGTATACAATGCAGTTTAGCTCTCACCTCCTGTGTTATGACTGAATAATTAATTCATTGAGATAATTTTATAGAACGTCGACATTTACATACATAATGATTTTGGAAACAAAACTGGATATAGTATTTTAAGTTAGACTAATTGAAAACCTCACGTCACTTGATGCGCTTTTACACGAAGATACTCAGTAGCGGTCTTGTGTTAAGGGTGTTACAGTAACTTTGACAGCAATCCTTAACTAGGCGAACCTGCTTATTAGTTGTAAGATGAAGTAGTTAAACCTTTTATAATATAAAATAATAGTTTTATAGTAGATAACGTATAACACAACTAAGATGGAGTGGTTATAAATTAATCAAAATATTAGACCTCCAGCCAGTGAAACAAATGGTGTCATGTCATGAGAAAATGACTCATGATTTTTGGATTATAAACAAAGTTATAATTGACAACATATAAATATCATGTAGTTATTATAAAAATTGAATAGGGGGGTATCTGCGAAAGTTAACTAAATCCTCCGTCTCCATGTTTCTAAAAACTTCCATCGTTATCACCATCTTTTCACAGGTATATCCTAAACACTGTACGATCTCACGCTGGGAGTTATTTACCTTTTGAATGACATGATCTTTGTACACTCTGAACTTTTGTGACTATCTTAGCCTCAGAAAGCTTCCCTTAACTAGAATTCTCAGCTTCTGGAACAAACTGATCACTGGAGCTCTTGCATCGCCACAAGCATCTAATATTACATTTAGCCAATAGGATATACATTATACAAGCCTCTGGAAGCATATTATTTATGAAGGACTCTAAGATTTAAAAGGACCAGCTTATTGGTCAAGCTATGATGTTAAAACTCGTAGGCTCAGAAAGCTCTTACTTATGAAAGCCACGATTTGGGGAAATTTAAGACTGATGTAAAGTTGTCCCACTATATACACTCTATTATCTCCCCATACTCTATATACCATATATACTCTATATACTATCTGAAGCTATGACCTCTATTACCTCTTAACCTCTAGGATCCCGTGGCTTATAAAAGCTCTCAACCATTTCAGATATCACACCTTGACTGGTGCAGAAAGCTCTTCATCTGTTAAAACAGGTTAAACATACTCAACAGTAATGGTTATTACAATAATAGATTTTCATGGAAACGACAGAGAAACATACGAAGTATTTAAATTTTGTTAGATGGTAATTTTGTATGTGTTCTTCAAAAGTAGTTTAACTGTCAGTGAGCCGGAGAACCACCGCCAGGAACAGGATGCGATGTCGAGAAGCAGGACCAGGACCAGGACCTACTTGGATAAGTTTCTTTATTAATAAGTAATAACTCGTTCCGCTTTTTCTATCTCCTGCTACTCTAAGCAGTATACATCCTAGTGGATGGTGTCGTAGTCGCGGTATAAATCACAGCACCAACCATTGCATTAAAATGTAAACAGGCTATTTATATTTGTTGAATGCTGAATTTGGACTCCATACTTATTTTGTAAAGATTATTATACTTTAAAATTAAATTTATTTGTATTATGAGATAGATGTTGACAAACTTGTATTTTGGGCTGAGACCTTTAGAAACATTTTGTTATGGTGAAGGTAATAAGACCGGTTTCTAAATAGTTATAAAAAAGAGTTTAAATCAATACTTGTTACTTATGTCTAACAGCCATATTTTTAAAATTTTCATAATATAAATGTAGACAATTAATTTCAATTAAATTGTTAAAATTCGATATAAAACACACTTTAGCAAAGAGCCTTAGTCTACAGGCCTCACTTCTGTTAAATCAATATTGAAATTTACACCAGTGATCTTTTTTATTGCACAACAATTCCAGAGGTAGAGTTTCATGCATTTAA
The DNA here is from genome assembly GCF_021130785.1 of Homalodisca vitripennis. Taxonomy (NCBI): domain Eukaryota; kingdom Metazoa; phylum Arthropoda; class Insecta; order Hemiptera; family Cicadellidae; genus Homalodisca; species Homalodisca vitripennis. The sequence continues at coordinate 49,722 of NW_025779102.1, read as the reverse complement.
TGACTCACTGCACTCCATTGAAGGTTTAAGAATAAACCTTGTCGCTTTGACTAATTTTAAATTTCCGTTTCTCGACTATAAAATGTGCTATCGTGAGAAATAATAAAACAGCTGTACTTTCACATTTAAAGGACACTAGCTGAAGAAATAGTTACCACACATAGTCTGCCATCATGATAGCTAATTAATTACTGTCTCAGCTTATCAACTGTAGAGCCCGAGTTCGAGTACAGGTACGGGAACGCTGTTTTCACACTCTACCTGTTTTCTTAAACTAGCCTCCAGTATACAGAAGAGATTATACTTTTTTGAAATTTAACTCAAACATTTTCATAGTTTCACAATATATGTGTATGGTTTTAAGCCAACCATTGAGGTTTCTAAATATCTGAGTTTATAAATTCACTAATACCGTAAACTAGTTTATTTAAGACGCAGAATGTTGTTAAAATATTAGAGCTATTAACACATTGCAGTACTGTACAGGATCCCAGACATAATTAATACAGTTTATTATATAGAAACTGTAATAACTGTATTGATCAAAACTTTAGTATATTTCCATCTTACGGAATGAAATTCCATGTTAAACAGTCTGAAGGTGTGAGCAGTTCTCAGTATGTTATTATAATACAAGATAAACTTCTAGAGACTAAGTTTAGTCAAAGTTACAATTTTCTAACTGGTTTTTAAATTAAAATTCTTTACTTTTTATACGGTCCTGGTAGCTGTACATGTTATATGATATTTTTGTAAATAATTGCATGCATAATTGCGGATTTTACCATAAAACATCCAGCTTTAAAGTTTTTATTCTCTAATCCAGCATTTATAATGTTTAATATTTTTATTACTTCTACTCCCTTAATTAAGTACCTCATTTTAAGTTTTGGACAAGTATATATTATTTATATGCAAGGGGTTTAAGCTAACCGTTCTCTTTCCCTTAAAATCCGATTTGTAATTAGCTAGAAAATGTGTACCCGGTACCGAATTACTATAACAGACAAAATAAATTATGATAATTTAATAAAACTATGTTAAGCATTTTATAGCAATAATAAATGTTTTACGATCTACAACAATTTAAATTTTACATTTTCATATACAGTTTCTGATGATATAAATGTTTAATGATCTACACTCTATACTTTATTGAAATAACGTTTTCCTTAAGCCTCTTATGTGCAGTTGTATCATTAATGAATATAATATACACGAGATCTTTCACGATGGACACATTTGTTCATAATTCATTTAACACTCAGCACTTAAGAGAAAAATCAGCAAAATAATATGCGATGGCCAAAACCAGGTCCAGAACTTACATGGATGAGTTCGTTTTATTATTCATAGGTCTAATGTTCTCCTTACAGTATCTCTCGTACCCAAAGCAGTTTTACATCCTAGTTTTAGCGACTATTAATCACAGCAAAAAACACTGGAACAGTACATTTCTATGATAATGAGTAAATATAATTTTATATTTTAATACATTTTAATTTCGTAGTTTTCCTCGTTTCTAAAAGATTAATATACCTAACCAATGCATTATGTTTATACTTTTTATGTTAATACTTGTGTTTTGGGCTGTTAATTCTGTCTGTATCAAAGTCTATAAAAAGAATCGAATCAGAATTTTATGAAAAAAATCTCCCACTTTCCCGCCCCACTTTGTATTTTTCATACATATTTGCTAAAATGATTTATAGTTTAATATAAGTTTCCTAAACTATATCGAAAATAATTTGTATAGAACATATGTGGACGCATAAATATTGAACTTGAGTTAAAAACTGTTTATACTAACCGTCTAAGAATAATATTCCAAGCCAAATTATTTTTGTTTATTATGTTTAATAATTATTTTTAATTGTGTTCAAGATTAATATGGTCTATAATGTTCTAGTTCTTTACTTAGTTACGCATTTAACGCTAGAATTCGATGTAAGAGTACAAGAAATATAAAACAGATATTATTATTTAAAACTATATACATATCTTAATATTTTCCCACATCACTTAAAAGTATATTTTCCATTGTAATAAACAATAGTTTAATTTTTATTTCATGACAAGGTAGAGTGATTCATTTTGATGGAAAAAAGCGTCAGCAGATCATCTAAAATGAGTTAGTACTCTGCAGAATTAAAAAATTTTAATTTTAGTAGGTATATTCGTTAATAATGTAAATTTTCAGTATTAATGAACTATATAGAAGCCACTTGTGAATTAAAAATTGTATTGGCTTATTTGGTATTCTAAGTAAGTAATTAAGGTGTTTAGTTTTTAAGCAAATATTTATATGTACAATTCCGTGGGATTAAAAAATTATTATAAGGGAGAAGAAAAGGTGATATTTAGATTTCAAACCCGAAATTTGGTTTTTTTTGCTTCTAAATTTGTGACCAGCATCTACTGTATTACTGTATTCTTCTGTTTGAGGAATCCGTATCCTTTGCAATACGTTTTATTCCAAATTAATTGCATTGAACATGTATCTAATGAAAGAGACTGCCCACATAAAACTGTCTACTACAAGAACAGTTTTCTGCGTTGATATTCTCAGAGAACATCCCGCCATTGAACAAGTGATATTCCAAAATGGCTTACAAACAAGGTAAGATTATACCACACCACGTGTCACTTAACAGGCTTCGCTAAAATTGCATGCAAAATTTAAAGCCTATTTCAATGTTGAGATATCTTGCAGAAATTTTTACATTCCCAACTGACAAAAGATACATTTTTTGTGTCTGGGTTAAGTAATAGGTATCCATAACGCAATGTCGAATGCCATGTAGGACATGCACTTTCATATAACTTGCTCTAATCTATGTAGAAACAATTAATAAATTATTTCTTTCATAATTCTACATGTGTTATTTTTCAAATTACATGTAAAAAAACATATAAAATTTTTTAGTTGAGTTAGGATTTACAGCAAAAAATTTTCCCCTGTACTGTATCTAAACTATAGTATTTTAACACATAAATTACAGCTTAGAAATAGCAGCTTGAATCTTAAACATTTTATTTAAACTATATGCAACTTTAATTATAAATTATATACCCTTATGGAATAAATATTTTAAGTGTTTCTAAGTCAAGCGTTTCCTGGTGTTTTATATCTGATTACATAAGTAATTTTTTCCCCTCTTACAGTATGCCCTCAAGAGATGTTTGCCAAGGACTAATGGAAAGTTTCTCTTGTTACTCTTTGTTGTATTCATATCTTCTGAAAATTTAAAATATATGTATGTATGTATGTACAACAAGATAGATAGAATAAACAAAGACAAATATTATAAAACCACACTCGTAAACAACACTGTATACTTTACATGATTTAATATCCAAAGAAACAGAAAATGATACAGGTGTTTACATGTTTATATTTAAGTTAAAAGTTTCATTTTGTAGCGTTTCCAAAATATTTTCAACTAGCAGCACATCAGTGAAGCACCACCAGGAACACGATGTAATGGCCAGAAGCAGGACCAGGGAGAGGATCAGGAAACGTATGGATGAGTTACTTTTATCATTTAGATATTGTTGTTTCCTCTATCTCTTGATACACAAAGCAGTTTAAATCCTAGTTTTATAGTCTAATAATCTGAACAAAAACACTAAAATAATTAGTTTTTTTTTTATAATTTCGGTAATTTATAAACTATTTTTTTCCTTTCAGATAAGGAGTGTGCTTAAAAGATGGACTTCCTAAACTATGTCTTAGAACAATATTTTTGGCATGTTTAAATGGGCTAATTATTAAAATGAGTTGAATTAGGTTTATGTTAACTGACAATAATTAAAATGCCTTAATAAATTATGTTTGATTATTTAAAGTAAATACGTTTAAAAACATATTTTGTTGAGTTAAAAAAATAAATATGGTCTACAATTGTTAAATTATTTAGATAGTTTCTTAAATTAACACCAGATCTCTTTTGTACATTACATCAAATAAAGGATGGGGATTCGAAGATACATAGTTATAGAAACGCATTGTTATATCCCGTATCGCTATTTAATTCTAATTTAAGTAATAACAAGTAATATAATCTTTTTTTCATAATAAAATAAAATGAGTCAATGTGGAGAATAATACGTCAAGCTGAACGTTAAATCGAGAGGGAAAATTGTTGGAGTAAACTACTTTCATAACGTTGTTAGCAAGTCATTTCAATTGAATAGGATTGTTATTAAATCATAAAACTAACCAAAGGAATTTGTTTTATGTAATACATATTTTGAGTTAATGACAAATAACCTCCCATTAGTTTTAGGTTAACCATTAAAGTTTTCTTTATCAAATATCTGATATAGAAAATCCAAGAAAGGGGTAAACAAGTATAAATAAAATCCGTTACCTTCTTGAAAGTTGCAGGTTGTTAAAACGATCATTTAAATGATCCTTGACATATTTAATACTATTATCTTTTAAACCTTCCTCTTACGAAAGCGACAACTCTCACAAGGATAGTTCACACCATGTTTCAGAACAGCCACAAAATTAGCTTGTTTGTACTAAACTGCAACATTTTGTTTTTCCAAGAGCTAGTGTTTCATTTCTCTGAAAACAGTCTGTTGCGACACCTGCAGTAGTGTATTCTCTTCCTTTTTAAGACTACCAATTATCAGGCTACCAATAAGTACATGGATTACTTTTATTATACTGAGTAAGAATTGTCAGAGTTGATATTGTCCTAAAATACTAGTTAATGGTTAAAACTACTCTTTTTGGGCTACGATAAGTATAGCTTTACTTATAATCTCTTTAAATTTTATTTTGGACAAGCTGCTAAAGTCATTGAGAATAAGTGGTCTCTTCGTACAAGGCTATGCAAAATCATGGGATTTCCGTCATGAATAAGAACATCTCCATAGAATCAGCATATTTAGAGATGATCCGCTTTGTAGATTATTAAGGGAACAGAAGGAAAAACTATCTGCTTCTATTTCACTACCTTGTAGAGTGGTTTATCATTTACATTGTGGTCAAATGTTTTGAACATTCTAAGGAGGCTCTACCTGAATGCCTCGACATGATTTTGAGACTAACGAAGTTAAAATCTGGTTGCCTTTTTATTCTCAATGCTTCAAAGCATAAAAAATAGACCGCCCTTTTATTTATGGACTAAGAAGAAAAAAAGAGACCTTATTATATGGATGCTCCATTACTATAAAATATTTTTACTTCGTTCCCGCTTTTCCTCACAATTATACATCCTAGATGAAAAGTGCCCTCGTTCTACGTTATCTCCAGAAAAAATTAAAAATTCTCCTGCTCTACAAATGATCCACAAAGTTATGGGAACATCTACCACTCAACCTCAAAAATAACTGTACCTGACTTTATCAAATCGTATATTTTGTTTTCACTCTGAATACATAAGTAATCTTTCGCCTAAAAGGTAATGTGCAGAGGGATATTTACAAAGTAACCATTAAAAAATACCATGATGAAATTATATCATAGTAAATAACTTATGACATATATGGTTTTCTATATATGATGTAAGTGTATGGGAGATTAGACAAGTAGAAAGTAATAATTTCTTTTTAGTAGTATCCTTGACATAAAAAGACGCCAAAAGATAAAAGAATGAGACACAAATATGAAATATAATTAACAGTTTCCACTGAAACATTATTTTATATTTATAGAAACAACAAAGGTCTGATATTGTAATGCTTTTGATCAATAAATAGTATTACGAGTATGTGTCAGCATTTTCATAGTCGTTCAACCTGAAGCACGTCACATAATATCCACATGTAGTACAATGTGATGGTCAGTAGCTAGACAAAGACCAGGACTTACAAGGATGAGTTACTTCTATTATTGAGTAAAATTACAATTTATCCTAATAATGACTTGATACCCAACACAATTTACGTTTTAGTTTTAGTGACTATTAAATACAATACAAAACACATGAACAGTTTATATAAAACGAAGACCGGATTCCAAAGCAAATAGAAGTTTCAAATATAATGTATTATTTTGTTAAATTACATTTATTTTTCAAAACCTTTCACGGATTTTCTTTATAGAAAGCTACTAAACTTGTGTTTGGGCTGTTTTAATCATCTCTGTACTCTAAGCGTGCAGGGAGAATCGGGTTCAAGCATTTTCCAAATTCTGTGCGTCACACCAGATTTGAACTGCTTTCCATAGTTGATGACCAATATTTAATATTTTTTGAGAAGAATGTTCCAAAATACGTCTTCGTGCAACTTTTTCGACTTTATTTGTTAGGCTAAATATTAAGTATAGTTTAAATTAATGTACATTACCTGTCTAACATTATAAATACACAACTTCACCACGTTTAATGTTTTAAAAACTCAACAATTTTAAATACGGTTTCAAATAATTTTAAAGAAGGTTATAGTCTAAAATTCCTAACTCATTCCGTTAGTTACGTAAACATTCACCAGAGCACGCATCCACAGTACAAGAGATAATTCATTGCAAATTGAAATGATGCAGTAATAAAAATTCGTAATTAGATATTATTCCCATCTTCTAATGGTATTCTTTCTATCTCTAATAATAAGTGAACTTTTGTGTCGTAGTAAAATAGAATACATCATGCGTATAAAAATGCGTCTGCTGAACGTCTAAATTGAAAGGACACCCTTGTAAAGTACAGCATTACCAGAAAGACTCCAGTACACAGCTTCTTTATAACGTGAATTTCTTACCAGTATCAATAAATGTTAAAACTTTCCAGCGAGTTGTACTTTTCATTCATTTATTATATATTATACGTCGCCTATTACTTTATTTACTCATGAGACTAACATTTTAATCACGTCAGAATAAAAGGCACTTATTAATGGGCAGAATAAGTGATTATTAGTTCTAAACCTTTCCATACGTGTTACTTCCGTTAGTTCTGATAGTTTTAATTCCTTGAAGCAATTGAGTTGAATAAAATTACCGTCCTGACTATATATTTTACGAAATCTCCCTTAAACCATAAAAACCGCTCTAGTTTTTGTTGTCTAACAATGAAAACCATTCTCAGCATGGTTTAAATTCCAAAAGAACTTTTGAGCAATAAACAATAGGTAAATTTAATATCCTTTTTACAAATAAACTGATTCAAAATGTCTGGAATCTAATTGACACGTTACTGTAAGGTTTATTTCATTTTTTCCAGACTCTATTTCCAAAACTAAAATAACTAAAATGTTATTACAGACATTTTTGGATCTTAAATTCCTACTAATAATTTATAAAAGTTAAACCCACTATTTGGTGTGAAAGGTCAGTGAAAGAACCACGTAAGGATCTCTTCAGGATGGCGTCCTTTCTCCTTGTTAAGGACGATATGTTTAGGTCTGTAACAGTAGAGGTCTTTTCGCACAGGTATATGCAGATGAGATGACATGCTGAATCAAGTATATTGTGTATTACACATGAGTTCAGAACACATAGTTCAACGAATTTCCTTCCATTTACTGAAACCATAATTAGTTTACGAAAAATTGTATCGAATGTTGACATAAAATCTAATTAAATTGCAAAATTTGTTGGAAGGTTTTAATAGTTACTTTTTAGTCGTGTTTTAAAACCCACAAAATATAAATTTTTTGACAAAAGTATAGATTAGAACATTTCAATTCACAATTAATATCCAACCTAAAAGGAACACTACACTTTAGTCGTGTATAAAGTATCTAAATTCTTAACGTTGCTTTATTAGGTAGAAGTAGAATAAATACAGATGTACAAAGATTGAAAATCTCTCAGCGAGTACACTTGTAATAACTGTGTGTTTAATGTATTACTACAGCTAATGAATTCTTAACGATTAGATCGTGCCACTGTTTTAGATAATAAATATATTGTGCAGTTTATTGTGCTCATAGATTTACCCATAAATACTACCATATTTATCATTCTACTATATATGTTGTTCTATTAACTATATATATGGCGTTAATGTGCACTTGTCTCGTGTGTGCATGATAAACAGTCTTGTTCATATATTTTTTAATAACTTTAAAAAAGAAAAAAAAAACTATGTACTGAATTGATAAATTGCACCTACTTTAATAATAATTAGATAATTTAGCTTATAATGTTACACCAAGCAATACCTTAACGAGATTGTTTTAAATATTATTTTTAGATATCATGCTCATTTATGAGCTTATATACTTTGAAGGCTTCGTAAGGAATTCATTAATATCGTACGACGATAAAACAATGAATAGGATTCTCTCACAATAAGCCTCTGTTACCTCAAATGCTTACGTAATAAGTAAATAATAATATCTCCGGTGTCTAAATTCTACTGTGAAGTATTATATTTATTTGTGACCCACTATGACTTTATTAATTTATAATGAATTAATTGCTATCGCATGATGATAAATCGACGTACAGGATTGTCCCACAATGTGAATTTGTTGCCTATTGAGACACTTTAACGTTTTGGGAAAGGGCTCACAAGCTAATAATAAGCATATTATAAGATAGCAGAATATACAAATTGGTTTAATATGTTATTGCTGCCATCCATACGAGTATAAATTAGCATATCGTACTTGTCATTACTATTTTCCCTTACGTTATGACGTGTTTTCCCTTTCATTACGTGACGACAAATGATATTTACTCATGAAAATATAAAATTCTGGAATACATTTTTTACTGTGACACAGTTAGAGGTGGAATATTTGTTTTTTATTTGTTTGTTTGTTTTTTCTTTTAAGTTAGTTTCATCAAAATGTTTAGGGAATACTTTAAAATACAAATTGCTATAAGTTTTCTTAGTATCAAATTAATAAACGTATCAAATTTAGTTAAAATATGCACAATGGGGTTAGCGTGATTATTATAAATGTAAAAAAATTGGGATTTATAAAATAAACTTAAATATCATTATAGATGCATTATATTTATGTTATTTGTGATATTATTGTTTAGAAATTTAAAACCAAACTATTGTAGACTAAGTAGCTGTAGTATACAATTTCATTTAGAATTCTGTCCCTGGATATTGTATATAAAAAATAATAATGTAGCACAAATATCATAAGTTTAGACATGGAACTATCTCTTTAAACACTTTTTAATGTTTTATTCACACGTTTGCCACATTAAAATGTTTCTATTTGGATAATCAGATAACGAGCGTTCTGTTTAGGGTTATTAATAGTCGTGACGTTTACAGAAAATATTACTTTATATCCATGGAAAAAAATGACATTATAATTTAATGTTTTTAAATAAGTCTAAAGTGTTATTTTGCTTCATTTGTCAAATTTAGTTAAATTCACAACCAGTCCCGGAAGTAGCACCAGGAACACGATGTGATGTCCAGAAGCAGGACCATGACCAGGACTTACAAGGATGAGTTACTTTAATTCAATATAAATCATAGTTTATACTCAATGTTTATCGTTAAACAACGCAGTTTACATCCTAGTTTAAGCGAGTATTATTCACAACAAAAAGCACCAGAATAGTTCATATTTAGTGCTAACAGAAGTACATAATTCAATTTATTGTTATGTTTTAAATAAAAGACAATAATTTGTGCTATGTTTAATCCTCTCAGTACCCAAAGAGCACAGGGAGAATTAGTTTACTATATTTAGTACCCAAACATATATTAGAAGTTTTCACGTAGTTTCATCAAAAAAAATATATAGCTGGTAATGAGAAACATTTTCTTACTCGTTTTATCCAGCAATATTTCTAGCATTTCTAGTAAGGTAAAATGTTCGTAATGAGTTGAAATTAGTCACTGATTTTTATTTATCATATAAAAACAATAACTCATTTTTGTTTTATTGGTATAATTCAATAATTAAAAACTTGGTGCCAAAAAATTGTGACAGAATATGTTCTACAAGTTTTAACTCATTATATTAGTTACTAAAATTTATGCCAGAGCTCTCTTTTACAATACAACAGGTAATAACGGGCAAAGTAAAATTTTACAGTATTTTGAATGCCTAATTATAGTTTCAAAAATAAAATTATAAACACACAAACATTACAATTTCTCTCAGTAACTTATAATAATTTAATTTCTGTTTCATCAAGAAATAGAATAAGTAGTTTTGGAGATTAATGCGTCTTTTAATACAAAAGGCAGAGCTGCCAGTGGCTCACACAATACTCTCCCGAGGCCTCAAAAGTGCACATGAGCAAGTCTCCATTTTGAGTTTGTACCGCCAGGAAAACCTGTCAACGCAGTCTTTTATCTGGAGGCGCTCGAGACTGAAACGCCAGATCGCTCGAGTCCGGCCTGATATTAAAGTCATCTTCAAGCTCCACTACAAAAATGCCCACAGCCACACGGCCTTCGTCGTTACCATCTACCCTACCCAGAACAAGAATCCCGTGCTACCCCAACCTTCTTACAACCCCATAGATCCGTGTGATATTTTTTGGCCACCGACTGAAGAGAGAGCTGAGATGAAAGGAATTGTAGTCGGTGGAGAACATCCAAGCTGAAGTTATAATGCTCCTGAGAGGCATTCCAGTCGAGGGGTTCCAGGGTGCTTTCAAAGCAATTGTCTACGCAGGTGTATTGCAGGAGGAGGCTATTTTGAAGTATTTTGTCCATTTGTACCATTTGGATGAATAAATCAGTTTTTTCCTGAATATGATCATTACTTTCATAACGCACCCTGTATCCTCATGTCTCATCAGGTACACAACTGAGAGCACTACGATGTTGACTGACACGATCCAAAAGAACGGCGAACCCATCTATTCTTCCATAACGCAAATGTGGTGGGAAGGGCTGTGTATGTTGAGTTTAGCTCAATTAACACAAGACTTTAAATTAAGTTTTTAATGTTGTAAAATTACACTACAGACTGAAGGTGTCTTAGGACTGCAACAAAAATTATTATGGTAACGGTTTTCTCAAGCAGGTATTCATTCACCTAAAACGAAACTAAAGCTATCGCATATCCTCCACAACTACTTTTATTTCATTTTAACATTGAAAATAATTATTACTGTACTTACTGCTGAAGACCTCAGTATAAAGCAACAAATTAGTCCAGTAATGCTTAGCTCTAAGTTTTAAATTAAACCTTGTATATCTAATGTTGCGTGGAAGAGTGCTGTGGTGTAAACTTCCGTAACTAAAATTATGAATTACATATTATAGGCCTTATTTTTATACAATAAGTTACACTACAATTTATAGATCCTTAATGTATAAAATTTCACTTACTATAATTAAGCATTCTTAATATTTGCTGGTGTTCATACACTAGGTTGAACTATTTGTGAATATTTAACTTCCAAAAATGCCGTATGGATAGCTGTGTGACATACGTAAGAATATACTTCTCTTGAACAACTATACACTTTGTATCAAGTGTGCATAAACACGTAAATGCCAGAATGATTTTTCATGAAAGAGTAAAGAATTTTTATTGCACACTTTGTGTACAGAGAGGATGAAAATCAGAGCGAAACAAAAATTAGGAGGTTATTTATTTGGTTAATTTCTATAAAGGCCATATCGAGTTTGATTATAGTGCATATCACTACATAATATTTGGCTGATCATTAGTGAACCTTTACATATTGATCAAAGGGAAAATTGCCTAGTAGATACATTTTTGAGCAAATTGAATACAAAAACATTATTTTTAAATGTTTGCGAAGGTGATTTTCATAAACAACTAATGGAAATTTTTATTTTAGAAATTTCTGTATAGACCAATAAACATCTAAGCTATTTTAACAGTTGCCTCGTTACTCCTTAAAATTACCAGAATTAATACATTTCTACAATATTTCTATGTTAAATATCTGTAAATACATTATCTGTCAGAGATTTTAGGTATAACATTTACATGGCTGTATTAGAATGTATTATGGATATGTGCATGAAATTACATATTATCATACCACCTGGTGTTACAGCAACTCATGTATACATGGGAATGACAAACTAACGTTTATTGTAATATGTCAAGGTTTTTCAACGCACGTGTGATACTGTTGAAGTACAGCGAAATCAAATTCAGATTGAAAGTTATACAATTTGTAGGTTAAAATACCAATTATAGCTCTATCTGCTACTCTAATACCTTTGTAAATTTAAAGAATATTTACTTTATTGTATCTTAATAAAGTAATTTAAATTACATTACGCTTTTAAACATTTTATAATTTATTGATATTGCATGAATGTATCACTAATAAATAAAACTTAAATCAGGATATTTTAAATGTGTTCATCGTGAAATATCTCGTATATATTAGATTTATTAGTGATATAACTGCACAAAAGAGGTTTAGTCAATACGTTATATCAACACAGTATAAAGTGTAGATCATTACAAGTTCATATCAATAGGAATTATATACGATAATTTATTATTTAAATTGTTGTTGAGCATAACATAGTTATTTTGAGTGTAAAATCCGATAGTTTTAATATTATTCAAGTTTAATACAAATCGGATTTTCATGGAAAGGTAAAGTTAAATCCATTGTATTTGAATAATATATACTCATTAAAACATTAAAATGAGCTTCCGAGATTAAAATTGTGTTGTGTGTAAGTCACAGGGTATACAAATATTTTCTTATAATTTACAGAACACCATAACAAATTGGTCAAATTAAAAAGTAATCTCTACTGTAAATATTATTTATACTGTTATTATATTTATACTAAGGACGAAGAACTCTACAGTAGGCTCGGTTAAGACGAGGTTTTGCGTGCGAATAGCGTTCCCGTACCGGTAGTCGAACTCGGGCCCTTCAGTTAATAAGTTAACGAAATAATCACTCAGCTATCAGGATGGTTGCAGATGTCTACTAAACACATTCTAGTAACTATTCACCTGGTTTCCTTTCCATGTGAAAATACAGCTATTTAATTAGCACAATTTATAGTTTATAAAGGTTTATTTTTTGAAAGTAACAATAGAGTCCAGTCTGTCATTGAATGTACGAAACTCTACCGCACTGTAGAGCAATGCAAGAGCTCTCTGGAATAAATTCAATAACGCATTTATAGAAGTAGAGCCTATAGACTGTTTCTATGCTAATGTGTTCTATCTAGTTTATCCTATGAGAGGTCCAGTCCTATCCACATACGTAGCAGGTCCTCTGTATAGTTGCCATATAACATTGCGTTTTAGTTTTTTACCTTTATTTTTATGATTATAAGTGCTACTTTACACTTATTATGTGTATTTCAACAGTGTTTGGATATTTTTATACCTTTTCGTGTAAAATAATTTTAAGTATATTTTATTACCCGTGTTAGAATAATGCATCTTGTTATTATAAATATATTTGTTTTGTAAATAACATATTATAGCTTATTAAAGGATAATAGGCAATAAATAAAGTTAATTTATTTACCAACCAAACATTGGTTTTGAGCCGGGGCTCAGTTTGGACAATTTATTTTTGTCTATTATTTTTCCCACCTCGGCCACTCTTGTCAGTCGGTGGGGGAGTCACTCCGTCAGAGTATTGATTTTCTGCCTGGTTGGACTGATTGGTTGAGGTCAGCTGGTTGACCTTGACTAGTTTACCGACCAGCTGTTCACCGGCACCGGCACCGGCTACTGTTCGGAGCGGGCAGACACGTTCGGAGGAAAGCTACTGCTTTGCTGTCTGTTCACTGCTCGTCCCGTTCCACATGGCTGGCTAATTCTACTACTTTCGGCAGGTAATTGTCTTTTTCACTCTCCTTACTTAATTAGTTGGCGGTTTTTCTCTCCCACCCAGACATATATTATCGTAGATTAGTTATAAGTAGTATATATATATTATTTTGTAACTTGTGTTCCTCGTGTACGTGTTCGTGTCGCAAAGTGTTCTTCCTGTCTTTCGTACGTTCTAAATTTGTTAAATTATTTACTATGCTAGTTAAGTTTTTATTTTTGCGCCGTGCTTTCTAACTGATCCGTTCGGCGAACGGAAATTATTTCCGTGTACACACTTTGTCTTTTTTAGTGTAAGCGAGACGGTACAGACTTTGCAAATTTTGTGACCTCGTGTTTTGTGTTGCGTGCAAAATTGGGTGGCAACATTCATGATTTTCATTTTATTGTTTAATTAATTAATTGCCTTATAGTAGCGTGAACGGATTATAATTTAATTATTGTTATTTGGGAAATGATGTACGGTTATTATTATTTGTAAATTATATAATTATTATTAGGCCTACCTTACAATTAATATTTAATAATAGAATGTAAATTATTATAATATTATAATAGAATGATTGAAATCCAGCGAATTATAGTTATAAGTAAATGTTATCACGCTTAATCTTTTAGTATGGCTGTTCTAGCCTATAAGTAAATGTTTATATATTTGAAAATTTGTTTTGTTTGTAATATTTAATATGGTCACCAAGTAGTGTACCTTATAATACTTGGTGTCTTGAGGTATTTTTGGGAAATAGTCTTCTGAAACTAAGGTACTGTTAGTTACAGATTGTTATTTTTTTATTGTTAAATTTAAATATTTTATATATACTTTGTGGCAAACATAATTAAGTTTTCATTATTTCTCAGGTTACAATAAAATTTTTCTAAATATCTACTTGTTATGTTGGGATTTATTAGGGTCCCCGTGAGTGCCGTCAGCGGGACTGATGCGGCGAGTCTGCCCACAGCACTAAAGCCAACTGAATGCCCGCGCCCTGCCAGCGCTATTGGACCGGCATCCAACCGGAGTGTAGTGCTCCCATTCATTTCTTCTGGAACAAGGTTGGATCAAAAATGTTTTTTTTACTTCTTATACTGAACTTGCGAGGACTGGGGTGCAGGGAGCGCTGCCAGATGTTAGATCTGGAGGAGGGCCAATACCTAGCCAGTATTTATTTAGTTAGTTACATGACCTGAAGGGGAGGATTTCATCTTTAATTCGGATTCGTGGAGGCAACTAAGCCCCCGCCTCCTTCGAAAATTGGTTTTAAATATATATTTTTTTTAATTTCGGCTACAAACTTGAAACAAAATTACTTTTCAAAAATAGTGAGCCTAGAAATTCTACAACCTTTTTCCTCCTCTCAGTTCATAAAAAATTTACCTGTTAAAAATTTTATATTTACTACCGCCGTACCTGAAATTGTTATTTATATATAAAATTTCTATATTATATTATATTATCTATTTATTATGTTATTGTTTCTATTTATTATGTTATTGTCATTACTGGGTTTCTATTTATTGTTGTTATTTAGTTTTTAAGTTACGCGGTGCACCGTGGTGCGGCAGTCCATTGTACTTTTGTGTAAAGATGTTTGCCACCTAATAATTATATCTTGTTCTGGAAATTTTGTCTCGCTTTGTGTCTCTTCCCACTAGTGGCAGGTGATTGTTTTTTTTTTTGCTTTGCTCCGAGTTTGGGAGGGGCGCGCTTCCGAGACCTCCTATTATTTTTCACTAACTCGGAACAAAATGGTAGCAGAGCGTGGTTTCGTGTTTTTACCCTCTGCGGGCCCGGGGCTTTTGTTTTGCCACTGGTGGTGAGAGGCACGAGTTGAAGTTGTTAGTTGACTTCCTGCGCCTGTGCCGTCTCGCTGTGCTATTTTTTCGCCGATCGACAGGAAGTGTGTGAACTTGTTTATTTATTTTCTGATTTTTGTTACTTGTGTGTTTTTGTTATATCTTGTCATCGTTGTTTTTTTTCTGGTTTTGTTCTGGTACGGCGTAGTGTTTTGTTGCGGTATTTTGGTTTCGCTGCCGGGTTTCGTGGACGGCAGGAATTCTGGGGACCCTGCTGAGAGTGTTGTTTCACTGCGTTATTTACTTGTCGCCTTAGTTGTTTGCTTTGTTAGTCATTGACTTCGAGTCAGTGTGTGTCACTTGTTAGTCTGTGTCATTTATTTATTTATCATGCCTGTCTCTCTGGTGCCTGAATACTTGTTGAAGGAGGATCTCCATTTTGAGTTGTTGGCTCGTGGGCTTACTCCGGGTTCCGACTGCGAGTCCATGCGGAAGCAACTGCGGGAAAATATGGACCTGGACACTACCTGGCCTAGGGATTTGGCGTTCCAGAAGCAGAGGCCTATTTTGGAGGCTAAGTTGGAGACGTTTGAGAATAGTCAGGAGGACTGGTTGGAGTCGCCGCCTACTGGCCGAGAGAGGGCTAGGTATTTGACCCGGCTTACCCATCTACATATGAGGCTGTCGCTACTTAGAGCCAAGCTTACTAGTTCTGGTGATAAGGAGTGGTTGGAGGAACGCATCACCTTGGTTGACGGCCTGCTGACTGTACTCGAGAGGGACGAGGGGGCAAAGGCTCCTGAAAAACTTTGTCTGCGATTGACTCTGCTGCGGCTGTTAAGGGTGAATGCCGGATCCCTGGGTCAGTTGTTGCTGATTTTGATGTGGGCGTGGCGTCGGGGGTTTCTGGTGTGGACGAGGCCCGGGGGCCTGTGACCCAAATGCCTGCTGGATCTGGAGGACTGGGGACTGTGGTGACGGGATCCTTTGTTCAGTATCACAAGCTTCCAAACCCACTTACCCCGTTGCTGCAGCGATTACCAACGGTGGATGGTCTAGATACTGAAGCCTTGCTGCGGTTTCTTTCTGAGATCCTGCGACTGCATGACTTGCCTGGTCTTCAGGGAGCGAGCTTCCTGCATGTCATCTCTCCGTTTTGTAGGCCACCTTTGGGTGACTGTCTGGTTCGAGTTCTCCAGAGGGGTGGTACCCTGGATGATTTTCATAGGGAGGCATTGGATTTCTTTGTTCCTGGTCAGTTGAGGGAACGTCTCCGTGTGGAGAAATTCTTTAGGCCTCAGGGCAACGGAGAGAGTTTGGCAAAGTTTGTGGCCGAGGTGAGGGACACTGATAGGGTGTTAAGGCTCAATATACCCGAAAGTACTGTGGTCACCACCATCCTTGAGGGTCTCAATCCTGAAGAGAGGTCCCGTCTAGTTTTTGCTGGTCGCCCTTCCACCTTTTCTGAACTGGACCGTCTGTGCATTGCTTCGCGCAGCGTGCAGTTTGCTGACCGGCAGAGGGCGGAGAGGAACAATCATCGTTCCATCCAGCCCTCCAGGGCTGTCACGGCCGTACAGAATCCCGTGGATGGGCCACACCACTCAGGTGGTCTTCGTCTACCCATCTGCTATGCCTGTGGTGAACGAGGTCATACTCGTCGGGAGTGTCCTAGGAGATATCGCACTGGTCCAAAAAAACTAGATCGAAGGGGGGTTTTATCTGAAGTTCCCCCGAGGTCTAAGAAAAAAATTTCAAAAAAATAGTACCTGTGCGAAAAATTTGATTAATAGTTTGGACACTACGAGCCTAGCAGAAAAGGGAAACCTACGGCTTAGGACAGCATCTTCGGTGTGCCCTTATATCAATATCTTAGTGGGAGACTCAGTGCATAAGGCCCTAGTTGATTCCGGGTCAGCCTGTAGCCTCATCTCTTCCCGTTTTTTTGAAGCCATTTCAAGGTTGGATTTAGTGAAGCACACCGAGGAGTCTTCTTTAACTTGCTGGACTGCTTCTAATTCCCCTCTTCCAATTTCGAGGAAGGCTTCAATCAAGTTTAAGGTTGAATGTTTTTCATGGGTGTGGAGCTTCCTTGTGGCCCAGGACCTGAGTATGGATTGTATTTTGGGGGCGGATTTTATTCAAAAGACTGGTTTGGTGCTGGATCTTCAGGCGGGCCAGTCTTATTTCAGATTCAATCGGCGGGTGTTAGTCCCCTTTTCTGATAATTTCAAATCGACACCGCAGGTTGGTGAGGTGGAGTGTGAGGAAGGTTCTGCCCCTGGGGACCCGTTCGGTCACTTGGATGAGGAGCAAGCTGGGGTTCTCCGTGAGCTTTGCTCAAGATTTCCGGAGGTCCTCACACCCAAGCTCGGTTCTACCCATCTTATTGAATATGAAATTCGTCTGACTGACACTCAGCCAGTACGCTCCCACCCATACAAGTTGGCTCCTCCAAAGATGGAGGTTATGCGTGGTATCATCAAGGATCTCTTGGATCAAGGAGTTATTGAGCCCTCAAACTCATCGTATGCCAGTCCAGCGTTCTTGGTTCCAAAGCCTAATGAAAACATCGTATGGTGGTTGACCTAAGAAAACTTAATGCCAAAATTGAAATAGACTCAGTGCCTCTCCCCGATCTCCATTCTGCTTTTGATTGGTTCGGTAAGGCCAAATTTTTCACTATATTTGATTTGAACCAAGCCTATCATCAGATTCCGTTGAAGAAGGAATCACGTCCTCTCACGGCCTTCTGTGTTCCGTGGAATTTGTATCAGTACCGATCTGTGCCTATGGGGCTAGCTGTGGGGGCCCAAACGTTAACTAGGTTGCTCGACTCCATCTTCCACGATGTGAAGTTCAGGTATGTTTTTAATTATCTTGATGACCTTCTGGTCTACAGTGAGTCTTTTACGGAACACGTTAAACATCTTGAGGAGGTCTTGGTTAGGTTGGGTAGGGCTGGCCTTACAGTCAATCCGGAGAAGGTGTCTTACGCCCAGTCTGAAATATCGTTTCTCGGTCACCTCGTGTCGTCTAGGGGTGTATCTATAGACCCTGCCAGGACCCAAGGCATTCGGGATTTCCCTCCTCCGAAGGATGCCAAGGGTGTTGCCAGATTCATCGGCATGGTTAATTTCTACCGTAGGTTTATTCCTGACTTTGCCGAGGTGGCCGCCCCTCTGAACGCCTTAAGAAGGAAAGACGCAAAGTTCGTTTGGGGTGAAGATCAAGAACGTGCTTTTCAACTGCTTAGGGAGGCCATTATCCAACCTCCTGTGCTGCGAATACCGGACTTTAGTAGGCCCTTCATCTTGCAGACTGACTCCTCATCCTGTGCTGTAGGAGCTGTGCTTTCTCAAGAATTCGACGGCGCTCGGCAACCTATAGCTTTTGCATCTAGGACTTTGACCCGTCAGGAAAAGAAATCTTCTATTTATGAGCTGGAGTGTCTGGCGGTCGTTTTCGGCATGGATAAGTTTCGGAGGTTCCTAGAGCATTCCGAATTTCTGCTGGAAACTGACAATCAGGCTCTTTCCTGGCTATTGGCCCATCCTCGACAACTCGGGAAGATTGGTCGCTGGGTTGTCAAAATTGCGGCCTTTAAATTCAGGGTGCAGCACATTCGCGGCACCCAAAACGTCGTCGCCGATGCTCTTTCTAGAATGTATCATCTACCCAGCGATCCTGTTGATTCTCAAGCACCGTTGTGTGGGACTGTGATGTTGGATTTCCCTGCTGCCTTTGAGAGTTTTGGCTCTTACCAACTTCAAGACCCCGAGTTGTCAAACATCATTGGTGAGCTCCAGGAGGGAGAAGCCCACTCTCCTTACTTCTTGTCCAAGGGTGTCCTCTGCTGTCGTGCCCGACGCGGAGGTGGTCCCAAGATTGTTCTGCCGAGTGCCCTCATACCGATGGTCTTTTCCTATTTTCATGTTTCTCCCGTGGGCGGTCATTTAGGGATTCACAAGACCATCGCTAAAATCAGAGATAAGTTTATCTGGAAGAGTATGGACAGAGACATTGCTGGTAGAGTACGAGCTTGTCATCTTTGCTCGGTCAGTAAACCAGCACAAAATACCAAATTAGGACTTCTTTCCTCCGAGGTGGCGGAGCGGCCTCTTGAAAAAGTGTTCATTGACTATGTGGGGCCCTTTCCCCGTAGCAAGTCAGGGAACACCTCCCTGCTTGTAGCTGTGGATGCTTTCTCTAAGTTTTGCTGGTTGATTCCTCTTAGGAGTGCCACGGCGTCGCTCACCGTCAAGGCACTCAAGTCCCGCCTTCTACAAAATTTTGGAGTGCCCGCCACCTTTGTCTCAGACAATGGCACACAATTCGTGTCGAGGGAATTTCATCGCTTCTGTTTTGGGCATGGAATCAAACATGTTACGACATCTCCTTACTACCCCCAGTCTTCTCATGCTGAGCGGTTCAACCGCAATCTCAGAGCCGCTCTCATCGCTTATCACGCTGAGAAACAAACTACCTGGGATGAAACCCTGAGCTGGTTTCAGTTAGCCTTCAATTCTGCTCTTCACGAGAGTCATGATTCCACGCCTTTTCAGGTCATGTTTAGTCGTCCTCCTTCTGATCCCTTGTCTAATCTCTGGAGTCTGGATAGTCTTCTACCAGTACCTGGTACTCCCAATGTGAGTGACACTTGGGAAGCAGTCAGGGTTAAGCTCCTACAGTCTAGGGAAAGGGTGAGGAGAAAATTCAATAAGGGACGTATTGCTAACCCCTTCCAGGTGGGGGATCTTGTCTTTTGTAAGGCCCATCTGGTCAGTTCGGCCGTGAATAAACGGGCAGCCAAACTTTGCTATCGGTGGACAGGTCCTCACCGGATTCTTCGTTTTCTCTCCCCAGTTACTGCTGAGTTGGTTGATCCCGTATCGGGGAGGTTGTGGCGGAAGGCCCACGTTTCTCATCTGAAGGCCTTCCGTGGTGATACCTCTGGTCATGCTCTGGATACTGGTGCGGCTGCGGGGGTGTCCGGGGACTGATCACCCCTGGTTTTCTCTGTAGTGTCGTTTTACTCTCTTTCTCTTTTCTTCTTTCTCCAAGAGAGGCGCCTCTCAAAATTTCAGGAGGATCGTGTTTTGTCTGCCTCCTGCTCAGGACTTCGTTTCCTGTTAGGGTTCTCGACTTCCCGTATCCTGTACCAGAGCTTGTTGGTTCTTCTTTCAGTGGGTGAGAGGTTTTGTTTGGGGTTGCACCCTTTTTAGTGGGGGAGGTTGATACTCTCCTTACTTAATTAGTTGGCGGTTTTTCTCTCCCACCCAGACATATATTATCGTAGATTAGTTATAAGTAGTATATATATATTATTTTGTAACTTGTGTTCCTCGTGTACGTGTTCGTGTCGCAAAGTGTTCTTCCTGTCTTTCGTACGTTCTAAATTTGTTAAATTATTTACTATGCTAGTTAAGTTTTTATTTTTGCGCCGTGCTTTCTAACTGATCCGTTCGGCGAACGGAAATTATTTCCGTGTACACACTTTGTCTTTTTTAGTGTAAGCGAGACGGTACAGACTTTGCAAATTTTGTGACCTCGTGTTTTGTGTTGCGTGCAAAATTGGGTGGCAACATTCATGATTTTCATTTTATTGTTTAATTAATTAATTGCCTTATAGTAGCGTGAACGGATTATAATTTAATTATTGTTATTTGGGAAATGATGTACGGTTATTATTATTTGTAAATTATATAATTATTATTAGGCCTACCTTACAATTAATATTTAATAATAGAATGTAAATTATTATAATATTATAATAGAATGATTGAAATCCAGCGAATTATAGTTATAAGTAAATGTTATCACGCTTAATCTTTTAGTATGGCTGTTCTAGCCTATAAGTAAATGTTTATATATTTGAAAATTTGTTTTGTTTGTAATATTTAATATGGTCACCAAGTAGTGTACCTTATAATACTTGGTGTCTTGAGGTATTTTTGGGAAATAGTCTTCTGAAACTTAAAAGGTACTGTTAGTTACAGATTGTTATTTTTTTTTATTGTTAAATTTAAATATTTTATATATACTTTGTGGCAAACATAATTAAGTTTTTATTATTTCTCAGGTTACAATAAAATTTTTCTAAATATCTACTGGTTATGTTGGGATTTATTAGGGTCCCCGTGAGTGCCGTCAGCGGGACTGATGCGGCGAGTCTGCCCACAGCACTGAAGCCAACTGAATGCCCGCGCCCTGCCAGCGCTATTGGACCGGCATCCAACCGGAGTGTAGTGCTCCCATTCATTTCTTCTGGAACAAGGTTGGATCAAAAATGTTTTTTTTACTTCTTATACTGAACTTGCGAGGACTGGGGTGCAGGGAGCGCTGCCAGATGTTAGATCTGGAGGAGGGCCAATACCTAGCCAGTATTTATTTAGTTAGTTACATGACCTGAAGGGGAGGATTTCATCTTTAATTCGGATTCGTGGAGGCAACTAAGCCCCCGCCTCCTTCGAAAATTGGTTTTAAATATATATTTTTTTAAATTTCGGCTACAAACTTGAAACAAAATTACTTTCCAAAATAGTGGGCCTAGAAATTCTACAACCTTTTTCCTCCCCTCAGTTCATAAAAAATTTACCTGTTAAAAATTTTATATTTACTACCGCCGTACCTGAAATTGTTATTTATATATAAAATTTCTATATTATATTATATTATCTATTTATTATGTTATTGTTTCTATTTATTATGTTATTGTCATTACTGGGTTTCTATTTATTGTTGTTATTTAGTTTTTAAGTTACGCGGTGCACCGTGGTGCGGCAGTCCATTGTACTTTTGTGTAAAGATGTTTGCCACCTAATAATTATATCTTGTTCTGGAAATTTTGTCTCGCTTTGTGTCTCTTCCTACTAGTGGCAGGTGATTGCTTTTTTTTTGCTTTGCTCCGAGTTTGGGAGGGGCGCGCTTCCGAGACCTCCTGTTATTTTTCACTAACTCGGAACAGTTTTTAAAGACTTTAGATATTTTTAGAACAAAACGTTAATATTTTTCTTTTTTGCACAATTATGGCACCAGTGCGTGGTTTTCGCAATATTTTGCTTCCTAATATGCCTTTAGTAAGTTGAAAATCTGGACTGCATAATTGTTTTTTTGTTTCTGACAGAGCAGTAACAACACAAGTGATGGACCTGTTGTAGCTGAATGTTCTGGATAACATCACTTTCAGCAGACTCTTCAGTGTCCGTATTGTGTGTCGAATGCTTTGATGGAGCATCATATTTATTGTCACTGCAATAAATGGGGGGGGGGGATCTTCTTTAGCCTCTTCAATTTAACTATGAGTAATGCAAATTCCATTTTTTGTTATTTAAATAATAATAATAACCAACTAAATACAATAAATAGTCAAATTTTTAATTTTTTACAAACACACACACTCTAATCACAATATCAAACTAAACATAGTGTTAACACTAACACTCGTGCACTAACACAAAACACTAACGCAGTCACTCCGGTGTCGAGATACCAACTAACAAAGCGCGCAGGGTGGAATTCCCCCTCCTCTCACAGACACGGATATGGATGAATCATACTGTTTTACGGGAAAATGTGTCATATAGTCAATGAGGCACTTGTGAAGTATCGGAAGGATTTAGAATTAGATAAAAATATTTCATCAGACCATTTATGTTTGTTAGGTGCCATCTAACAAGGGTATCTCTCACGGGTTCAATCATTTTACGTGATTTAGTTAAGAATTTTAAACTTCGTTAGCTGACACACTAATTTACTTGGATTGTCTATATTTAGTTTATGAAAGTTTCCGGAAGATTTCTGTTGAACATAGGTAACAAGTATTGATTCTTTATCAACTATTTAAAACACACCAATTACTCCCTCTTTAATTAACTTTTTCGAAATATTTATCAGCATCTATCTGATTAGATAAAGAAATGTAACTTTTAAATATTATAATCTTTATATAATAAGAATAAAGTCCTAATTAATAATATACATATATAAAAATTCCATTTACATTTTAATTGAGTTTTTTATACATATAATTACTGGTGGTTAGTGCTATGATTAATAGTCGCTAAAGCTAGGATGTAAACAAGAGATAGTAATAGTGGAAAGGATTATTTCTAAATAATAAAAGAAACTCATCCATGTAGTTCCTGGTCCTGCTCCTCGCCATCGCATCCTGTTTCTGGTGAGTGTTCTCCGGCTTACTGCGAGTAGGTACCTTTGAAAAAGAAAGCTGAACTATCCAAAAAGTTTAAATTCCTCCAAAATTTTCCTTGTTGTTTCCATGGAAATCTATAATTTTAAATAGCATTACTATTAGGTATGTGTCACCTGTTTCATTAGCTGAAGACATGTTCACGTGTATTAAAAGAATTTTATGTCTAATACGGTAATACAGTTCAGAACTTCAGATAATGTGATATAATTATTTATAGGTTTTTTCTTCCATAAGTTTGGACACAACCGTTTTACCGACAAGCGGGTCCTTTCAAATTCTCAGACTCGTTAAAAAATAAGATGGCCCCAGAGGCTTGTATATCCAATTGATCAAATGTAATATTCGATGTTTGTGGTAATAATATATACTGAAGCATTACTCGAGAGATCGGTGTTTCCTATATGCTGGGAGTTCTAGGTGTCAGAGGATAATATAAAAATGTTCAGAATGCTTACATGCCATTCCACAGCTAAAGATTTTGCAGGGTGCTGCCTTACAGTGAAGATGGAGGCTTCTAGCAACATGGAAATAGAATGAATCTAAAGGCCAATTGGCCCAGAGGCTTAATTTATTTTGCAGACATCTACCCACTCAATAATTTATAACAACTTCATGATATTTACATGTCAATAATAACAAATTGTTTATAATCCAATAAATCATGTGTTGTTTTCTCTTAACTTGCCGGCATTTAAATCACTGGTTGAGGTCTTATAATTTGAATAATTTCATACCACTCCATCTGAGTGAAGTTATAGCATATATATTCAATAATACTTATTGAAACTTCATCTTCATCTTATAACTGATGAACATGTTCTACTATTTGAAAGATTCCTGTAAAATGTACAGTAACACCCTGAAACAAAAGACCGCTACTGAGTATCCTCTTGTAAAAGCGCATCACGTGACAAAGTGGTAGGGAGTAGGGTTGGTCACGGTAACCTAGCACTTCGTTATCACAGTGTCACTGGTTAAACTTGAGGTTTACTATATTTACATACACTTGTAAAAGGACAGTTAATTCTAGTTCATACTATATTATTATAAAATAAACTGCAAAAAAAATTTAATTACTCCAGTCGTAAAACGTTGCCACAGTGTAAAGATATACGAAGGTATATCCATCATCAAGTTTAACACACATCAGAAGTTCATCATATTTGAGTCTCCAATAACACTGGAAAAAAATATCAATAACCTTAAATCTCATTAACAAGCACCAGACTCGGGAGACATCAGGATACAACTCAGCTAAATCTTGTGATGCTAGCAATAATCTAGCGGCCTTGTGATGAGCGGCCTGTTTTGTCTTTATCCCTACTGGACAGCTTTTTAGTGATTACACTCAAGGATATTGGACCTCGTATTAGGGGCGAAAATATGGATACGTATTCCTTTTTGACAAAAAGATATTTTTTTTTGCAATTCGTATTTTATGATCAATTATTTTAGTAAGTATAATACTGATATTTGATTTGAGATAAATTATTCTCGTAATATCTTTACTATATGGTACGTTCACGTATTTTGTTCATTAGGTTGGGTATTTTAGCAATGTAGTTTTGTGTAATAGCGGTATACACACAGAGAGAATTTGTAAGCTAACAGCAGGAATTAAAAATAGTTAAGATTATATAACAATACTTAACGTATATTTTTTAACAATAGATTGTGAATAAAACAGGATTTTCGCAAATATTTTATTTCAGTTATACAAGAAATCAATAACACTTCGTGTAGAGATCTGCTAACCGATCTCTTTCTTCTCCTTAGTAATTTTATCGCCAATAAACTGAACGTATATGAGCGCTTCGCCGTCAGGCAGCAAAGGATAATAATTGGACAATACTTCACTTTGACACCAACTAAGCTCCTGTTCTATAAAACGAGGAACTGTCAATCTTGGGTTTCAAATAAAAGAAGCTGAGAATTTAAATTCCATCACTCAATCTTCAGATACCCAATCACTCTCATTATGTAAATGATGCTAAAACCTATAAAACGGACATGCCCTTAAACACACAAACGTCAGATCCCATGGCAATACCTTAGTTTGCTTAGACACGGGAGTCTCTTGTCAAATTAACCCTAACACCTCTAGCATACAAGACCGCAACTGAGTGTAACTGTGTAAAAGCGTATCACGTGACAAAAGTAGTGGAAGCGTTGTTAAAACCAACGTAACTAAACCGCTTCATTAAAACTTTGGTAAAGTGTGCGGTTATCTCTTGTTTTTACATTACTCATCATTGAATGTTCCTAGCAGAGTGGAAATATTTATCGAAATTTACTAAACCTACATGTTTTAAACAATTATTCCGTTAATCAACAAAGTTTTCCAGATATTTTTACTGTTATTTAAAACACCTCAGCTCACTATTGTATTAATATTTTCAAAGTAAAACTATAAATAAACCACGTAAGATTGTGCTTTCAAATTTTATATAAACCAACATTTTTTTATTTAAAATTCATAATAATATTCCTTAAGATCGGTAAAGTAGAAATAATTTAGTTTATTTCCAGATGGTAGGATTATGGAGGAAAAACCCTGTTTGATTCACTTTTGTTCAGTACAAAATAAATTACAGGTATTTAGGGCAGAAATTAGAAAAAAAGTAATAAGAATTATATTAAAATAGGCTTTTAAAAATATACATGAACTGTAAAGTCAGGGAGTTATAGTATTTTTATATATTTTTAAATAGAGCAAATTTATATTTATTAAATAAATTTAATTGAAGGAGGTGATATGCTGTTGGAGTAATATAAATAAAACTTCCAGACTTTGTCCATGCGTATAATTTTTCCGGTTAACATCTTTACACATTAAGGCCTCGTATTGGTGTGTCAACGGATGTTAAACCATGCTTTAGTTAACGCATCAACCCTCGGAAAATGAGGGACTCCTCTCAAGATTCTAAATATTTTCTTGGTTGAATAATTGAAGTGGGTGCGAAAACTTATGAATATTTTTTCTTTGTTTACTTTCTATAGTAAATGGCATCTGACGTATCATAACAAGAGAAGTAAGCCAATCATTACCGCTAATGTCTTATTAGAAATGCCAAAGAGTAAAAATAAAGTTTTCGGTATAAATTATACATTATACGAGCAGAAATGTTTTATTATTTTGATGTTTCGACGTCTACAAGATTTGCGCCAGCGTGCCGCACAACGCGTAGCTACCAAATATTGACAAGACAAGAGAATATCGATTAGAGGAACAAATACGTCGAGACAGAAGACGTCGTGTGCTTTAGAAAAATAATGATTTACCGACATAAACCTGCTGTTACTGCAGCTGTGCAGTATCACGTCTTTGGACCATTTGAAATTTTGTGTATCCTTTGTGGTACATTGCATTTCCATGAGGAACGGGTTTCTTATCACATAAAATTTGCAATGACTTTTTTATGGAGGAACCAACCTTTTTAAATGGATTAATACATATTTTATGAATTTTCATCCATATTCTAAAAGATTTCATACAAAATAAGAAGCATAGACGCATATTTGCTCTAACATCCTTCAATGCAAAAGATGACAGAACAATAAATAGACATGGCATTTATAGTTTTTTCTTTCCTTTGGGGACAAGAATATTATAAAATAATTTGAAAATACGACTTACAAAAAATATACCTGATATTTACTATAATTACCAAAAGAATAGAATAAGGATGGGTATACTGAATCCTATGGATTTTGGCCACAGCGGGAGAAAACGCGCGGGGAATTTCTATGTAAACCTACTGTGAAGAAATAGCTCTACTATCTTTAACTTCTAGCCCTGGAAGGAGCTCTATATTCCGGCTATTTCGGCAATTAATCGTATAATGTGTGATATATTGACCCATATATTCGATATGTAAATGCATTAGTTTTAAACACCGAAGATGAACGTTTATATTCTTGTATTTAACGAAGTGCGGAACGGAACGGAATGGTATAAATTATAAAAAGATTTAAAATATAGTTACATAAAATACCTAACTAAATAGTATACTGCTGTTCTAAAATTTTTAACGCCAAACTATGGTATTCTTTTGACTATTATTACTTTTCATCGGATAACAGATTATTTTAGATTCGATCACTCTATAAATGAACAACAGCTGAATCTTACTCAAGCTTACTCATGTTAACGTAGTTTAGCTATAACTAAGTTTATAACAGTCATTCTTTTGTTTTAGTTGCAGTTTAGCTAAGAGCATCTGATTATAACAAAGTAGACTTATTAAGCTGCAAACGGAACTTAAACGTTACACTTTACCTTAAAATATAAATTTGAAACTGTAAATGTTGAGTGTAAATAGAATTAATGAATTAAATGAATTTTGAGTTTATCTCCATGTCACCTTCCTCTTAGTGCAGAGTCTGAAGTCTGACGCTATCACAGACTTGACCGCTGAATCTGGATTGAATTTCGTTAAGAGATCCCAAACAATTTGGTGACGAAGAAGCTTAAAACGAACTCTTGTCGTCATTTGCACATCTAAGATTCCTAGACTACTAAACAGAGTGCAATATAGGTGAAGAGATATTATCATTGTCTCATCAGGTACACAATTGAGTGCTCTAAGATGTTTTAGGCATGATTTCAAAGCGTTATGTAGCAACCGAGTTTTATACACATAATGTAGCTATGGTAGGAAGGATCGATAATAATAATGTTCCGTTAACTTTACTACAGTTAAGTGCAGCCTTTAAAATCTGACAGACTCCTGGATTGTTATTCTCAATAGATAAAAACAATCGGCGACGAAGAAGCTTAAAACAAACACTTTGCATCACATTGAAGACGATGCACTTAGAGGAAGGTGAACTGGAGATTAATGATTTATACTTAATTTGTTTGTAGCGTTGTAAAAGCTTATCATGTGGAAAAGTAGTTGTGGGAAGTGCAGGTGTTAAAAGCTAAGTCAGTTAACCGCTTAATTTTGAAATTCAGCAAACGGTTTTGTTCATGATTTTTCTAAGGTCATCATCACAAGTTCTCTTATTAGACTTATATCAAACTAATTGATGTTAAATACAATATCTCCATGAATAAGCTATTTGTATTTATTCAATTATTACGAGTCGTACCCTTAAACACTTTTGAAATAATAGATTTAATTTACAACATAAAAATTACAAATTGACGACTAAAAAGTTAAGCACAAATTTAAAAATTGTTACACCTTGAAAATATATGATTATGTCTTTTAATTACTGTGGAAACCTAATTTAATTTTCACATTCATGCGAGTAAGTTCCTACTCTTAAAATAATTTTAATTCCTGCAGTCATTATATATGGCCCTCTGCACATTCTGCAGAATGAAGTTCATCATTAAAATCGCGTGGACTACAGTTCAGGCGTGTCGCTAATCTCCGAACCGTGAGACATCTGAGTGAGTTATTACGGGCCATTATTGCTAGGACTAATATTTGTCATTGAAATGTCTCCAAAAGTGTATTTTCATATTATTTATAGTTGTAAGTTATGTACAAAACTGTGGTATTTTGAATCATATAAAGTTTCCTGATATAAATTTAAAAAGGGATGTATTACATTTTTTTGAATAATTTTAGTAAATTGACTACTGTATATAACATATTTAAGGTGTTGTAATTAATTTCTGAGGGTTTACTCCTAACCTGAAGTTTAATAAGTTCGAAAATTTCATTTTTGATGATTCCTTGAGTATTTACACGTACTTCAAAGAAAATTGAGAAACTTTGTAATTATGTCCAAATAAAACTAGGGGATGAATGTGTGAAATATATACAGCTAGGAAGTAAGGAAGTTTAACAACCGAGAGTGAGATTTTTCTTCAATATATTTAACGAAAATCACAAATTTCAAAAAACTTTCTTCAGGATATGAATGTTTTTTTCTAGACAAACATAAATAGACAATGTATCTCCTGTATTGTACCTACTATAAAATGTCATGTTATATTTTTCAGTTTATATAAACTGAGTATTGAAAGGATTCTGCGACAAACTATCAACTAATAGTTTAATGATCTATAAGAATTATCTGATATCACACTTAGTGAAATAAAAAAAAAAAAATTCCTGCCTTATGACCAAAATGCAATATCAAGGGGTTTTTAAAACGTTCTATTTGGATAGTAGATTAATTTTGTTAATTATTTATTGAATGTTTATAGTAATTATAATTGGATATACTTTCCCTTTATTTGTATATTGGAAGTCACACTTAGGGCGCTGCTCTTTTTTTTATAAAACATTGTAATCACAGACACAACAATTACACAAAAGTTTGAATTTATATAAATTTTATAGCTTACAGACATAATAACTGTGGAAAAACAAGAACTTCATATCAGTAAACTCAAATATACTGTAGTATATTTAACTAATAATGTTGTGTCTAGTGCTACGTTTAAATGATTTGTTTTTTTTCCAGTAAAACTTTAGTAGGGCTTTAATAGTTGAATTAACAATGGGTTTATTGGGTTTTACCATATCAAATATCTAGTGTGATTGTTCTAGTAATTAATAGGTTATTTCATAGCAATTAGTAGTTAATGTTAAAGATTCAGACCATTTTACTAATTAACCAATTATATTTCCACTCAATTTTATAATATATTCCGGAAAAAAGCAACATATATCATAGGGTAGGAGACATACTTTTCAGTCTTTATTTCTGTTATGTAATATTTTGGTCTTTTTCTATGTTAAATGATCAACATTTTCAACAATCTAAAGCAGTAGTACAATATATACCAAACGTTTGACTACTTTATAGAATTTTTTTTAACTTTTCCATTTAAAGGTCTGCTAAAATCTTCCTGAGCATAAAATTACATAATACTGAGTGAACTCGAGGAGATAAAGCTAACAATTCTGCTACCCGGACAGTTTGTCAGGATAAATTAAACAATCAGCTCTCTCCGCTTGATTACTCTCGCAGTCCGAGTTCTCACTGAATAATGTTTCATCTCTCCAACCCAATTAACCGACTCGGTTTACTCGTTGGCTAAATTAATTACGCAAAGCAAACTTTTCACAGAGAATTAGGTCAAAAATAATCTAATTTGTTAAAATTTACCTTTCCAGAAAATGGAATTTTTTATTCTTATTTATATCGTTCAGGAGCATTTTCAGTGGGTAATAATATACTGTATTACCCTGAAAATAATTATTTTCTCATTAATAATATAATTAATAATAAAATTCATATTTTAAATGATACTGGAATCGAATAAGACGTTTCCATTACTATATAACTTCAAATTACTATTTATTTTTTATTACACTACAGAAGAACAATCTGGTGTTAATACAAGAAACTAATTGAAAGATTTAACAAATTATAAACCATATTTCTCTTTAAACTCCCCACAATCTGTGTTGTAATTTATCAAAGTTAAACAATTAAAAATAATTTTGTTAGGCATTTTCATTACAGTAAGCTAGCATACACCTGTTTCAACTCATTTTCAATATTTTACATACTTAACCATGCAAGAAAGATTGATTTAAGATACAAGTTCAAAATTCTTTTCATAAACATATCTTTTATCAGATACGTAAAAATTATTAATAAATTAATTATATGTAAGGAAGATGAGCAGGAACATTGTATACGAGACAGAGCGTGTGTCTCCGGCGGGCCACTGGGTCGCCCTGGTTCGTGAGGAACACCGTAGTCAGGGCTTCGTCCAACGTCCCTACCATCAGGAAGGCCTGACATCGAGCCTTGAGAAAGCTGCAGAGTCCTCCCCGTGGGATCACATCTGATAGCTTCGCGCCCAGGAGGTCCCCCAACTGCGTCTTCCCATTGATGACTGATGACATCGACTACAACTTCGACTGCACCACGACACTTCACCCCACTGACAGGTAGCGTAAGCTACTAGGGCTTTGACCCTCGAGACACAAGGCAAAAGCCTAACCGGCAGAGGCCTTGAAACATGTGGGGGATCCACTTCCTCACAGTCACAGCGACTTGGACTTGGACATTTCGATTGGATAGAATACATAACTGTAGACTGATTCTTTCTGTACAATTATGGTACTGAAGGGATTTAAAACCATAAATAACAAGTTCTTTCTGCTTACGTATACAAAATATTAATGTAATCAACATAAGTATCACCACAAAAGAAAATAAATTCATTGCAAAAGTCCTTAACATTAAAATCCTCTTAACTGAAAATGCGTTGTAATAACATAGGAATTGTTTCACTGTTTTCTTCTGTGTTTGATAATCGCAAGACTAGAATGTAAATTTATTAGGTTAAAAAGAATATTTAGAGAAAACCTTTGAATTGTAAATAATAAGGTAAGTCGTCCATAAATCCTTGTCTCGATCCTAGCCTTCGCCATAGTACTCCTGGTGTAGATTTCCCACGCCCTGCGTGTTGAACGTCTTTGTATATTAATCTAAGAAATTAAATAAGACCTAGCCCTTAGCAAGCTTTCGGCCATTGCACTAGTTCTGGTCGCGTTTTTTGGAACCTACCGTTTAACGATCTGTATTTATCTAAAGCTTTATGATACATGTCCTTTGTTTCCATGGATAAAAATTATGAATAGTACGTACACTAGTTTCGGTTTTTGCCTTTACTTGCTTGTTTTCGTCATGACTATTACTAACACTAAGTACATGTTATCATTTTATGTTCAATGAAATCTTAGGCATTAAATATATTTCAATATTTATGGATGTTATAAACGTGGAATGAATTTTAATTTAAAAGTTAATTATTCATAATATAAAGTTTTTCAACAATAATACACCTATACTATGTAGTTTTTCCATCATTGGTAAATCTTATACAGGAGATTTTTTGCTATGAATAAACTTTAAATACTCTGAGTCGATTTTTAATATAATTTTATTTGTGTAATATGGCTTGTAATAATTTTGAGAGAAGTTTAAAAGTGCACTGTTTTGTATACTACGTAAATTAGGTACGTAAAAGCAACAATCCAAAAGTTTTTGTAAATAGACAAATTAGCAATACCGTAAACTGTTATATCGATAAATATTTCAGGCTAATAAGTCTTACAGTAATATATTGACACATACAACCATAATCTAATAAAGGAACAGATCTTTAATAAAGGGTGTTATTCAAATGTTTATATGGTAGGTACTCATATTAATATATAATTTAATAACATGTATTTCGTTAAACTTTTGGTACTACACACGACTAATTTAAAAAGATATTTCAGGTAGTACTACCTGATTTCAGATCAGAAATGAAGGTACTCCTATTCCTACTATTTTTTTGTGTACAGAGAGGATGAAATAAAGTACAAAACACAAATTAGCAGTTCTATACAAAACGTACCTTTGAATGCTACAACTATAATATAAACACAAGAAAGAAAATGTGTATAATATGTTAACTTTTCTGATACTTTATGATGTGATAAATATTCGTTAAAACTAAGACCTAAACTGTTTTAGGTAACAAGTGATGTTGAGATCATAAACTGTAATTTTTAAGTAATGAAAGTACCTCATCCATGTAAGTCCTGGTCCTGATCGTGTTTCTTGCCATCAAATAGTTGTGACCTAGTGCTACTTCCGCGACAAGTTGTGAGTTGGACGAAGATTAAAATGGTGCAACATTTCACTTTTAAATTATTAAAAAAAATATTAAATTATTTACCTACGTTGTTTCCATGGATATTAAATAATATGTTACGTATCCTTTTGCACGTTTCTCATCTGATTTTCTTATCTTTGCGACGTCCACGACTGCTACTAACATTTAACCCAATTCTTGTTACACAAACACATGCATTCTAAGGAGACAAACTTTTGAATAAAACACAATAACATAAGTTATAATATAATTTATCCCTGCCTCAAGTTATGTGCTAGATTATTATTTATACATTATTATCTAGGGATATTATTCGACATGACACTTCATACTCTTGCTAATAATAATTAGTCTACAATAACGTGCTTTTAAATTTATAAAAAAATAATATAACTAATCACGTAAAAAATGCATCACTAACCATATAAAAATGTATGCTTATGTTAAAATGCGAACTTTTTAGAAGATTTTAGGATGGATATACCTCAAAGTAAAACTTTGATATCGGAGGGCTTATTACTTACTTATTATGTCAGCGTCTCAGGTAACAAAGGCACATTGTGAGAGAATGTACATAGCTTTATTATCAAATACATGCAATGAATTCATTAAAAAGGCTGGAAAGCATGAAAACCTATAAATGAGTATAATGCTTCAATGTTGAATTAGGGCAATATAGTTCAGGTATTATAGGATTGTCAGCGCAATACCTTAAGCAGATTAAAGTTTTTTAATCAATTTACATAATTCAACGAAACACTTAATAAAGGATCCTTTGTTTTATTTCCAACAAATCAAGGAAACGTGCAGTTTATTTAGTATACACAAGATCCGTGCACACGAACCACAGATGGTGGACTGAGTATACGGGCAAGTAACCCAACTGTTGATTTAAAAAAATATAAAAGTTTTATTTTACGAGTATTTCATAGAACGAAGTCAACAATAAAATATCCTTACTGTCTAGAGTGTATCATTATTCATAATCTATTTTATGGTATTAATTCCTTGGTTGTAATAATATGTTCAAAGCGAATTACTATGATTTAAATATGTTTAGGTACATATAAGAACATTTTGGTAAAATTTTTCTTAACTATACATAGGTTTTATATGTCCAGTACCTTGATTGCAAGATTAATAAATGTTCAAATGATAAACAGCAAATATAACACATTTTAATCAATCGGAGATTTTATAAGCGACTAAATGTATTTGAGCTGTATCACTAAAAGAGTTGTAGATTTCGGGTGATTAATTATATATATAAAATGGTTTAATTACAGATTTTTGTTATTAAAAAACAATAAAAGGTTTGGAATTTTAAAACTCATAATAACCATAACTTATAAAAGATACCTTAGTTTTTCTTATAGAAATCTGTATTACATTTAATATATATATATATATATATATATATATATATATATATATATATATATATATATATATATTACTTTATCACTTTAATTGACTATATCTTATTTCTTATTGCGTGAGTGAGACATCTGGTGTTAAAGTCAGTAACTACTTGATTCACTTAAAGATCACAGACCCTATTTCTCCCAAAAATGGTCATGACGGTTACACAAATTATTAAATATAATAAAAAAAGTAATTAATTTAGTAGTTTTATAAACTAAACACCTAGCATAAACTGTTTGCAACTAAAGGTGAATAATTTTCCAACTGCGAAATTGCCACAAAAATGACATTTATAAACAATTTAGGAATTATTTCTCCTTATAAATTTTGAAATTTTTAGCAGATATGTAAGAGCGAATACAAAGTGTTACTGAGATCGCTTCATTATCCCCAATTACCAGATATACCGCACCGATAGGCAGCTGCAGAACAACCGACCCGGCGGAGGCTCGGCGATCATGGTGCATCGGCGAGTGACCCATCGTCTCCTGGCAGAAGTCCCTGCCCCAGGAGCTGAGATCACCCGGATTGCTATCCACTACAGCGGAGCCGAACTGGAGATTGCCTCCGTCTACAATCCACCTAGAAGCACGCTGCAAACTCGCTGCCTTGATGCCCTGCTGCGTCCTGGTTCCCCTGCACTTGTTGCTGGGGACCTCAATGCAAAGCATCTGGACTGGGGATGCCGGAACACCAACTCCAACGGCAGAAGTCTCCACCGTCTCATGGACAACCGACTCCACATCCAACTACTGACACCTGAGGAGCCCACGCACTACAATCACAATGGAGGGCACCTCCCGGACATACTGGACATCGGTCTAGCTGGCTCGATGGACGGACACATCGAGGTGTTTGCAGTGTCTGATCTCTCGTCAGACATGTGCCAGTTGTCTTCGACCTCTCGGACGACGGAGCGCCATCATATCCTCCTGCTCGTCCCACCAAGATCAACTGGCACCGCTTTGCAAACCACCTCGCTGACAGACATCGACCACCACCAACTCCTGCCGAGTCACCGGACCAGCTATACCGACAAGTACACGACCTGACTTCCATCCTCCAAGAAGCTATGACGGCCTCGTCATCTCCTCTCTCCCGTACTGACGTCACTCCACCTCTACCCGAGGAGTTGAGAGAGGAGATTCGCCTTCGTCGCAGACTGCGAAGGGATTACCAGCATTCCCGATGTCCCCACGCCAAGCAGACCTTCAACTGCCAGGCCTGGAAGTGCTCTCGTCTCCTGGCTGAACACAGAGCGGCTGCGTAGGATGACTTTGTGGAACATCAAGCTGAGGGTGGTGTCGGCGGCATCTGGAAAATCTCCAGGGCACTTCGAGGGGAGAAGAAGACCAACCGACCACTTCATGGACAGCGTGGTATTGTCTACTCCCCTGGAGATCGAGCAGAGGCCTTCGCCGACACCATGGAAGGCCAATTCTCTCCACACGCAGATGTCTACGACGAGGACACGTGCAAAATGATTGAAAACTTCCTGGAGGAATACCAACCTGACAAAGACGACCTACTGCCCACTGTGACTACACTTGAAGTGCAAGACCACATTCGCCGCCTTCGCCCGAAGAAGGTCCCTGCCCCGGACTCCTTAGGAACTCCAGCATTGAAGAACCTGCCGGCTTGGGTGATCGTCACGATCACCTGCATCTTCAACTCATGCCTACGCCTGGCTCACTTCCCGACCACCTGGAAGGATGCCAAGGTGATCATGATACCCAAGCCCGGCAAGGACCCTCTCTTCCCGGAGAACCACAAGCCGATCTCCCTCCTGCCTGTGCTCTCCAAGATTCTGGAGAAGATCGTCTTGGCGAGATTCCCTGAGGAGTTCTTCACGTTTATCAGTACAGAACAATTCGGCTTCCGCACTGGCCATTCCACCACCCTTCAGCTTCGCAGAGTCCTGAACAACATCACCGGAGCTGTAGGAAGGAAGCACCACTCCACTTCGGTCCTGATAGACGTGAGCAAAGCCTTCGACAAGGTGTGGCACGAGGGACTGCTCTTCAAGCTGTCATCGTCTCCATTGCCTGGCAGGATTTTCCGGCTGCTCCGCAGCTATCTCCACCTCCGGACCTTCCCCGTCAGCGTTGCCCGATCCACCTCCACGACCCACCCAGTGACATCAGTCCTCGGCCCGATCCTGTACCTACAGGAGCCCTGGTTGACCAAGTGGAGGATCAAGGTCAACGTTGACAAATGTAAAGCCATAAACTTCACAATGACAAGGAAACAAGCGGACGGCCGTCACCTGTCACTCAACGGCGACGACATACCGTGGAAAACTTCAGTCAAGTACCTGGGGGTACTCCTGGTCTCGAAGCTGACCTTCACACCCCACGTCAAGAGGATCTGTGGCCAAGCGAGGAAGGGCTTCGGCAGCAACGGCCCCCTGCTCAACTCCACGAAGTTACCAACCAGGACGAAGGTCCTGCTCTACACGGCTCTGATACGACCAGTGCTCACATATGCGGCTCCAGCATGGTACCACCTCACCTGCAAGACCGCAAGGAGGCAGTTGCTGGCTGTCCAGAGCGTGTGTCTCCGGCGGGCCACTGGGTCGTCCTGGTTCGTGAGGAACACCGTAGTCAGGGCTTCGTCCAACGTCCCTACCATCAGGAGCTTCGTAGAAGGCCTGACATCGAGCCTTGAGGAAGCTGCAGAGTCCTCACCGTGGGATCACATCCGTGAGCTTTGCGCCCAGGAGGTCGCCCAACTGCGTCTTCCTATGGATGACTGATGACATCGACTACAACTTCGACTGCACCACGACACTTCACCCCACTGACAGGTAGCGAAAGCTACTAGGGCTATGACCCTCGAGACAAAAGGCAAAAGCCTAACCGGCAGAGGCCTTGAAAGATGTGGGGGATCCACGCCCCCCCAGTAACAGCGACTTGACTTGACTTGTGTTACTGAGATTGTTAGATGTAGTTGCTTAGTTCTGAATTGATTCTTTCTGCACACTTTGGGTACAGACAGAATTAAAAACCGCCCAAGACCAGGTTCTTGCTATACTTACACAAAGATTACAAAATATTTCATTGATGAAATATAAATTATTTAAGAAAAAGCGAAAACGATGAAATTAAACCATACGGAAAATGAATAAAACAGAATTTACTCCATTATCATTACATTTGAACTGTTCCTGTGTTATGTGCTGTAGATAATATTTGCTAAAACTAGGATTTAATTTGCTTTGGGTAACGAGACATACTATGAAGAACTGCTTAGATCTCTAAATTATAAAAGTAACTCATCCATTATAACGACTTGGATTGCAGATAATAATATTCCAGAGTATTAATATTTAAATTATCAATGAGACATCCAAGACGATATAAAATATTTTTTGATTAGTAAGCTTCTAGTGAATATTTAGTAAAATTTATTACTAAGTTCAACGTTTCAGAATTTTCACCACTCTATTTTCCACAAAGAATTGAAAAACCATTTAGTAAATTTAAAAGTTCCTTTTGCAAGAAATAAAAATATTAATCAAATATGTCAAAGCAAAATTCAAAGCTCTCTTCTAAAATAAAATAATAAAGTTTTAAAATAAAAATGAAATACCAGTAGGAAATAACTAAAACAAAAATGTTGACTTCTAAGTACACTCAAAATACAAAAAATTAAAATTTAAACTTTTCTTTACACTAGTTAAACCTTAACTTTCAAGTCTCTGCGATTCAGATTACAACTCACTTAAACAATTATTAATGTTCAATTAATTTCCAATTAATAATTCACAATAAAACAGTTCCAGTTTAATATTAATAAAGTACTACTTTTCCAAATCTCAATTAAAGTTATTAACAAAGTTCAATTTTAATTCACTTTTCTTGCAAGCATGAACAAAATGTAACTTGTATGATTCTATTATGCTCTATTGTTCCTCGAGAATAAGTTATTCAGATTGCTCTGTAGTTTCTATGAATTTAATTTTTTCCTATAAAAAAGACAACAAAATTAATTTAATATCAAATGAGGAAGACTATTTCAATAAAACGTACAATAAATTTGGTGCTTACCTTAAAATCCCTCGCGGAAAAAACATTAAGAAAAACGGTGCACTGTAATCAACTTAATCACGAAAATAACCAAAAGAAGTGCGAAAACTATGAGTGGGCGCGCTTAAATACTTCCCTTTCCAATTAACTTTGCAGGACATCCGCGGTGTTCTCTCATTGGTCCAGCTGTATCAAACCAGGAGAACAATAGTCGCAACAAGACAAGTTCTAATCAATTCAAGGCAGTCAACCTTACTTCTAACAATTTAAAACTACCAGTACTAACTTGCCAAAGGATTACATGTTCGTTTTTAACCCTGACTTTTCACAATCTAATCTAAAATTAAATCCCAATATTTCGATCCCAAAATTTTTTATTTAATTTAAGTTTTAATTAAAAAAAATAAATCAATGTAGCTTTAAAAACGCTACATCCATGTAAGACCTTCCCTGTTACCGGCCATTGCATCCTATTCCAGCTGATGTTTCTCTTACATGCTACGCGTTGAATGGATACTGGACACAAACATGTAGAATTATCTAAAAAACAAGTCGATAAATTACCTTTTCTTTGATGTTTCCATGGATATTAAACAGTTTTTGTATGTACGTTTCACGTGTATACCTTAATTTTCTCTTAGCAACATTGCTTCTTTTCGCCATCACTAGTACTGACATTAAACCAGTTATTCTTGTTATGTGATTGTGTATACATATTATAAAGTTAAATATGTGATTAAAATACAATTTAAATTTGATTTCTGTCTTAGGTTATGGTGTATATGGTAATAGATAAAAGTGCATATAGGATTCAGTTCATTGGAAAAAAATATAAACTGTTTCCCCCTGTACGCTTTGGGTACAGAATATTAAAAATAGCCTAACACAAAAGTTTTGCAGCTTCTACACAATTCGAACAAAGGGAATTTGTTAATTACTATAACTATATCACACATAAAGTAGGGAATCTAAAATAATTAAAAATGTAATTATATATATATATATATATATATATATATTAAATGATGATATGTGTACTTTGTTATCACGTTATCTTTACATATGAACTGTTCCAGTGTTTTTGTTATGAATAATACTCGCTAAAAAATCAGACGAATTAATTTATGAACTGTGGTTCCGTGGTGTGGAAACAATTACTGATAGCACTGTAGATAAACTTAGAAAGTTATTGAGACAGGTATTAGGTCTCAACATTATTGGCAATAAGCTAAATTTGTCTAGTAAAGTAAGTGGCAATGAGGAATATAAACAGTGTGCTGCTATGTATGAAGTGTTAGTTCTTTGAATGGAAAAGGCAATAAAGGGCTCTAATAATTTGGAAATTTTGCGGTGCCAGGTTAAAATTAGTCATTGGATAAGGCGAATGAACAACCTGAAAGGTCTATTCAAATTAACGGATAACTTGATCAAAGAGATTGATAGAATGTCTGAGGGTTTAGTAGCTCAGGAAGAGTCATTGAAATCAGTAGAATTGGATGAACAATTATGTAGCGAAATAGAACGCCGGCTATCAGAATCTAACCTGGAGACGGAAAATGAAAGTGTAGCACTTGAAAATATTACGAAAGGACCAATACCCGTTAATATGTGTAATGATGTTTTCGTACCTGAGAATCGTTCAATTGTATATAATAAGTTACCTAACCCACTTGAAAGGTATCTTAGAATGTTCAAGGTAACGGACGGGTTAAAAGTAAATGAACTATTGGAGTTTTTAAAAGTTGTTAAAAAATTAAAAAACGAAACAAAATGTTCTGATCAAGAAATCTTGGAAATTTGCGTGTCTTATTGCCAAGGTCCATTATTGGCAAAAATTTTGGAAGCGAAAGAGTATGGACAAACCCGTCAGTGTTGTTCGTGAAAATTTGTTAACTACCTTTGTGCCCCTTTGTTATCGCGAGAAATTAAAATTTGAAAAGATCTTTCGCCCCCAAAAATTTAATGAAAGCCTGAGTGGTTTTATACTGGATGTTAAGGAATGGTTTAGTATATTAGCCACATCAATGTCAGAGAGGGAAGTAGTAGATATTATTAAAACAGGTTTAAACCCAGACACCCGCAATAAAATGATATTTATGGGAAATCCTACTTCACTCAAAGAGTTGGATGAAATCTGCATAAGATGCCAAAATATTGAGTATTCGGATAAGTTGAGGATGGTTCAACAAGGCACCTCAAACCGGGAAAGTAGGCCTATAACTAATCACATTCAATTAGGCCATAACAATCAAGTTGTATGTTTTAAATGTAAGAAAATAGGACATTACGCTAGAGACTGTAGAACTTGGCATGATAATGAGGTTAGTAATCAACCTAAATTGCCTGTTGAAAGGCCACCCCGTTTCTCCAATATTCCAAAAAAACTTGTAAAAGGGGAGGGCTTAGAAAAAGGTAGCTTAGATTCTAACCCTTCCCGTAAACTGGACACTCAAAAAGATTTTAAATATAGTCCCCAACAAAAATCCGGACATATTAATCACATGTGGCAGAAACGCCATGAGGAAAGCCAAAGTACCTTGCCAAGTGTACTAGTAAATATAGAAAACAAAGTTAATGTGAAATTTTTGTTAGACACTGGAAGTACACTAAGTTTAATCAGTGCGAAACTTTATAATCATTTAAGGGAAGCGAATTTAGTTAACAAATTGTTAGAATATAAGGTATAATGTGTTAGTGCTGGAAACCAAAAATTAAATGTACTAGGAGAATTAAATCTTAAAATTAAAATTGACAACTTATCCTGGAAGGTTAATCTAGTAGTAATTAATAACTTATCACAATGTGGAATTTTAGGGGCTAATTTCATTAAATCAACTGGGTTGTTAATTGATTTAAAAAAACAATGTGTGTAGATTCGATTTTAACTTGAACAAGTCAGTGCATTTAATTCAAAACACTAGTTCTAATGTGTTAAATATAAATCATAATTATAAGATAGGGAGTTCCGAAGCTACACAGCAAGTTTTAGAAATCATTGAAGAGTTTCCTGAAGTTTTTTCTGAACGTCTGAGGAAAACTCTTGATATCGAGTACAAGATCCAATTAAAGGATGATGGTATAGTCAAACTGCGGCCTTATCCACATAACCCTCTGAAGATGGTGAGAATGAAGGAAATCATCGATGAGCTACAAGAACATGATGTTATCGAGCCAAGCCTAAGTGAGTACTCCAGTCCGGCCTTTTTGGTGGGAAAGGAACCGGGAAAAGAAAGGTTGGTGATAAATTATAAGGAATTAAATAATAAGATTGAGGCTATAAATTTTCCAATTGGGGATCTCCATTCTTTATACCCGCATTTAAGTGGTCACCGCTAATTCAGCATCATAGACTTATCAAAAGCTAATCATCAAAATTAGATTAGCTGATGAAAGCCAAAATTTGACAACTTTCTCTGTGCCATTCGGTAGTTATAAATTTAAAAGACTGCCATTTGGACTTCTTGTGGGCAGTGGCGTTTTAACTGCTTATTTAAATTCAGTGCTTGGACACTTAAAATTTAAATGTGTTTTAACATACTTAGATGATATTATATTATACTCTAAGGGTTTAAATGAACATTATGCCCACTTAAGGGAAGTTTTACGCTGTTTGAGGAACCATAACCTGACAGCAAATGTTAATAAAGTTAAATTTTGTTACAAGGAAATAAATTTTCTGGGACACATTGTGAGTGAAAATAAATTGAAAATTGACCCAGAAAGAACTGTAAATATTCAACAGTGTAGGAGACCTAAAAACAAAAAGGACATTGCGCGGTTTATAGGAATGACGTCCTATTTTTCTAAATTTATTGAAAACTATGCGGACATAGCGGCTCCTCTGAACGCTATGAGGAAGAAATGTGCAGTCTTCCGGTGGACAGAAGAGTGTGAAAAATCGTTTGTACAGTTAAAGAATAAGATATCTAATCCCCCTGTGTTAGCTATTCCTGACTTTAATAAAGAGTTCACCTTGCAGTGTGATGCGAGTGACAGGGCAATAGGAGCTTGCTTATTGCAAGAAGATAACAATAAGAACTTAAAACCTGTGGCTTATTACTCGAGAAAATTTACTGAAAATGAAGAGAAACTAAGTACTTACCACAAGGAGGCTCTGGCAGTGGTGTGCTCAATAAACAAATTCAGGGAATTTCTCGAAGTAAGGAAGTTTAACTTGTACACTGATAACTCCGCACTTTCTTGGGTATTGAGCAACCACACTAAACTAGGGAAGCTTGGTAGATGGGTGGAAACAATTTTATCAATTCCTTTCACTGTAAAGCACATTAAGGGGAGTGATAATGTGACTGCAGACTGTTTGTCACGGCTGTTTGATGACAATGATGAGGTTAATGGAGAGGTGTTGAAAGAACTGTCAAATAATTCTGCTGTAAATGTGTGTACAAATAGTGTAGTAAATGTAACTTGTAATGTAAATAACTTCTATCCTTTCTTACCCAAAGATTTAGAATTGGAACAGAATAAGGACAAATTTGTGCAAGAACAGTTAAAAAACATTAGTAGTGATGATGAGCGCAAAGGGTTTTGGGTAGAAAAAAGAATTTTTATTTTATACAAATTCGAGATCTAAATCCCCTAAAATAGTTCTCCCCGAATCTATGTTTAAGGCGGTCTTTGATTATTATCATGATAGCCCAAGTGGAGGGCATTTTGGAGTTAATAAAAACATTAAGGAAAATTACAGCGGTGTTTTACCATCCTAATCTGAATGAGTTTGTGAAGTCCAATGTTAAA
Organism: Homalodisca vitripennis; assembly: GCF_021130785.1. NCBI lineage: Eukaryota > Metazoa > Arthropoda > Insecta > Hemiptera > Cicadellidae > Homalodisca > Homalodisca vitripennis. Next base: position 6,233 of record NW_025779102.1, on the reverse strand, counting down.
AGGTGTTCTATTTGTCTTAGCAATAAACCTACTAACTGGAGGGACCGTGGTGAACTGCATGTAAACATTTCGACACGTCCACTACAGAAAATCTACATGGATGTATTTGGACCTCTACCTAGATCTTCAAGACAGAATGAATACATCTTAATCATGGTGGACGACTTCACAAAGTACAATTGGATCGTACCTCTCAAGAAAGTAAATTCAGGTATGGTGTTGCAAGTTTTAGAGAGTAATATTTTTAAAAACTTTGGTTTGCCGGAAATTATTGTGAACGACAACGCTACTTACTTCACCAGCGAGGAGTTAAGAGCAAATCTTTTCAAATGAAGTGTGAAATTAATCACTACAATCCCGTACAACCCCCAGGGTAACAAATCTGAAAGATATTTAAGAAACTTAAATTCAATTTTGACTTGCTTGTATAGTGATTGCAAAAGGAACTGGGACTCTGATTTAAGTAAAATTCAACAAGCAGTTAACTCGTGTGTGAATGACAGTACTGGGTATAGCGCATATTCTTTAATGTTTAATTTTAAACCTAACAATGAGTTGGATTTAAAGTGGAACTTGAAATCAATTTTTGAAAATTTAGTGCCAAAGGAAAAATGTCAAAAATATGCGGAGGCGTTGGAAAATTTAAATAAACAGTTTATTAAAAATTCGAAGTTAAGGCCCTATAATAGAAACCACCAAAAGCTTACAATTAATGATGAAGTGTTTTGTAAAATACCTGGACACAGAAATAAATTGGATAGGAAATTTGACGGACTATACAAGATTGTGATTATTATCTCAGAGAACAGTTATATAATACAGCACACCAAGGACTTAAAAATTTTGAAAAGAGTGCATTTACAAGATTTGAGACCCGCTTAAGTGAAATTTTATTGGAACACTTGGACAGTTAAGAACAATTGGACAATTTTTTCTTTCAGCATAAAATTAAAAAGAAAATCCCCATATTAAAGTGTCATAATTGAGTAACCATCGGCCAAGTCAAGGTTTTGTGTTTTCTTTCAGGTATTAAAAGAAAAAGGGGATTGTTATGACATATAAATAAATATTTACATGAAAAGGATAATTTACATGGCCTCAGGACTTTAAAATTAAGAAATGTAGTATTTAATAATAGTGTCTACAACCATTATACTGTCTGATATTAGTATAAAGACATTATATTATTGATGTACTAACATTCCTTCTTGTGTGTCCAATTTCATGTTGTTATTTGTTTATAGTGAGTGAATGAGAGAAAGAAATTCAGGTCAACCCCCCCCCTTGTAATCCAATGTAAATAACGTGTTAGTAATTTAAAAAAGGGTCTTAAATATTTTAATAAAGTTTATGAAGGAAAGAATGAGCAATCTTTGAGTTGGATGAAAATTAAAATTTTTTGAAAACGAAACGAGACAAGCTCTGAAATTCCGACATAAATGGTGACAAAGGGGACTTATGTCATTGTAAGAGAGAATGTTCTGTTTATATGTGAAATGCTGTGGAGGTGAGAAACGGAACAGCACTGACACTCCACTAACACTGGTCACACGCTGCGGACCACGCGCGCGGCCCACCGGCGGTTCCAACAACAGGGATGGTGACCTACACTACACGACGGATCCAAGGGACGATACATACGACCGTGAAGGCGAGCACTCACTGACTGAGGGAGCTGCTGTCCATACCTAGACGTCGACAGGAGGAGACCGGAAAGGACAAAATTCCTTGGACTGGAAAAGACTGACCTGTTGTAGATAGTAAAATTAGAATTGTGATGGGAATAGGCCTTGCTATCTCGAGTTATTGACCTACATTCCTTTTATAATGGTCAATCTCTATTTGTTTAACTGTTCTGTCTGTTCTAAAAACATTGGTGGGTAAATAAATGATGTACGTTTTAAAAACTTTTTTTTTAATTGCTAATTTGTGTTAAATTTCTTTTATCAACTTCAGGGCCGTATTTAGAAGTAAAGGAGGGGGAGTAATGTAGCGTTTTTAAAGCTACATTGATTTATTTTTTTAATTAAAACTTAAATTAAATAAAAATTTTGGGATCGAAATATTGGGACTTAATTTTAGATTAGATTGTGAAATGTCAGGGTAAAATCTAACATGTAATCCTTTGGCAAGTTAGCACTGGTAGTTTTAAATTGTTAGGAAGGCAGGTTGACTGCCTTGAATTGATTAGAACTTGTCTTATTGTGAGTATTGTTCTCCTGGTTTGATACAGCTGGACTAATGAGAGAGCTCCACGGATGTCCTGCAAAGGTGATTGGAAAGGGAAGTACTTAAGCGCCCGCTCAAAATTTTCGCCCTTCTTTTGGTTAAAATGTTTATAAAAAAACTACGACAAAAATAATACAACCATAGCCGACAATAATTTGAGATCGTATGGCAATAGGTTTATTTTAACTCTCCGACACTCACTTAAAGCACTGTCTTTAAAGTTAAATCTAAAACGGATCAAAAGATTGGAGTATACTCCAGTAAATTTCACCGTTACTTGTACAGTGACGTCAGTCCACTGATCTGGAATGTTCGATGACCGGTCACAAGAGCCAAGGTCAGACAATCGATCTTGTCGGAGTCGGCCTTTCGCACTGAATGTTTTACACACGGCCAGCTGTACGTGCTGCTCAGTAGAGTTCGACGCCCAGAAGACATCATGGTCCTTGCCCATCCTTATAGGGTATCCGATGACGTCGTCTACGCGAGGAACATCGTGTACGGCGAACTTATTCAGTAAACAAGATTGACACTGGCAGTAGACTAGGGGACCTGCTAGAACGAAACTCCCCGTCGAGATTGACTATAGCAGTAGACTAGGGGACCTGCTTAGAACGAAACTCCCCGTCGAGATTGACTATAGCAGTAGGCTAGGGGTTCCTGCTAGAACGAAACTCCCCGTCGAGATTGACTATAGCAGTAGGCTAGGGGTCCTGCTAGAACGAAACTCCCCGTCGAGATTGACTATAGCAGTAGGCAAGGAGGGCCTGCCAAACAAAGGTAGTCGTCAATGTAACTAAGTTTTCTGTAAATATTTGGTCTCTGTGTTTGCGGCCTCTCCATGGCAAGACTTTATAAGCTTGCGTTTTAAATCGTTGAAAAACTAACGGGAAAACAACATTTTTATTTTTTACAAATTATTAGTAACTACGGTTTACTTTTCATTCCCTGGTAAACCTAACCTCGGACTTTAGTTATTCCTAAATTCTTCTTGTATACTAGTTTTGCTAACGTCACTTAATTGTTATACATAATACATTGACTATTTTTATACAACGCATATAATTAGGCTGAGCGGTAGAGAACAGTTAGGACCCGCATGATTCTCGAGAACTGATACAACTGTGAACATGACATTTGATAACTTAATTTTAGAATTTAACCAACCACCAAATCCCTCTATGAGGCCTAGGGCGAGTTGTAATATTATACAATCAAATGTACACAAACCGGGTTGAGTTTCTTTTTAAGTGAAGTTATCTTTAAATTATGAAATATTTTTAATTCCATATTCTCAGGAATTTATTATTATCTTAATTAAATTCTGTAAAATAATATTACGTTTACAAAAATTATCAAGTTTATTATTTTCGTAAATGGTGAAAAAGATAACTTTTATAATTAATAAAGTTCTTAACTTAAAATATAAATCTCCCAATTGACTTTTAAATATTGCTATGTTTCCAGGAAGTCATTGATAGCGATTTAATTTTGTTCCTGCAACCTGTTACGCCCAAAGAGGCTCTTGACGTTTCGACTAGTACTTTAGCGTCAACCTTAAGAGGTTAACTAAGAGGAGAGGTCTCATTAAGATGAGAGAATTAGTAATACATGCTGTTTGTTAATTAATTTAGCAGCAATTTAGGTAGTAATCTGAAATTAAGTAATTCTTTACATAATTAATAACTTAAAGAGTAGTTGAGTTCTGATTAATATTTTTAAATAAACTAATTATTATCTGATTTATTCTTAACTAATAGGAACAAAGTTACTCTCAGTTACGTTTTTATTTTATTTTAAAAAAGAAATTTTTTCAAGATAAGTAATTTTATTAAAACTATACTTTTTCCGAAAACTGAATGTTTAATAACTACAAGATGTGTTTCAAAATGTAAAAAAATTGTTTGTACTATGACAGGAAAACAAAAAGAAGAATATAAATTTAATTCTGAATTCTGTGAAGGTTAACTTCAGAGCTCTGGTAATGTTTTCAGAAACTAATTGTTTAAATCAACAATTACAGACCATATTTCTCCTCAAATCTGTATAAAATAGTTATTATTTTTATATTTAGTAAACAATTAAATGTTATTAAGATATGAATTGTATTCCTAAGTCAACTAGCATTCGCTTATTTAATTTAGTTTCCATTTAATTTTAATCTTGTTTAATACCTAACATTTCAAAACTCCCTCAAAGACGAAAGTACTTAAGTGAGCTCAATAAGTAAAAATACTGAAATACGTCAACCCATTCTTAAAAGTGTAAGAGTTGGTTTTTAACTATCTTAACTATTGAGTAATGTGGGATGAGCTAGCTCGAGTTAAGCCTAGGTCTTAACTTTGGTTGATGTAAAATACTTTTAATATGTCAGACAATTCCATTCCTCGAGGCATATTTAGGATAGAATTTTGAGATTAAATATATATATATATATATATATATATATATATATATATATGCATTTACAGTAAAAGATGATCAGACGGACAAAACAATTACCAAATTCATTTAAAATGTATGCACTGTTCCAATCATGTTCAATATTGCAGTGTTATGAAATGCCTGAGTGATATATCTAAGGCAAATGTAAGTAAATCATTCTCCAAGTAATCTTTACACTATTTATCAGATATGTATTAACGGATATTACTGTATATAGCTTGGTCGATGTGTAAAAATTGATTGTAAACTGATTCTTCCTGTACACTTATAGTACTGAAAGGATTTAAAAACAGAAATCTCAAGTTATAATTTTAGCTCACAAAATATACGAAAATAATCCTTCAAGTAATCTTTACACTTTTTATCAGATTATATATGAACAAAGAGTATATAGCTTGACGATGTGTTGAAAATTATTGTGAACTGATGATTTCTGCACACTTAGAGTACTTGAAAGGATTTATAAACTTAAATTTCAAAGTTATTTTTAGCTCACAACATATACGAAAGTTATTTGTTCATCTAGATAATCTTCCTCATTGTAAAAACCCTGTTAATTTTAAACGCATTATAACTAAATAGAAACTGCTTCACTGTCCAATGTACATTTAAACTGCAATTATTTAATTCCTTAGAGAAAGGAAAATACTATTTTATAAGTTAATTTAAAACAATGAATTATTTGAAAAAATGTAGTGAAATTGAAGATTAAATTACCTTCCTTTGATTTTTCAAATATTTTACTATGGTTTTTTGTAATTAACTCCTTGTAATTATAGTATTCGACTAATAAAATAAAAGCTATAACTAAATTTATAACCATTCTGCAATGTTCAAACCACTACCATAACACTAATAGGGTAGTCACACTAGATTAATTATCTTTTCATATTTATTGCATAGTTGACTTTGATTACTCTCTTGTACTTTAAGGAATTATAACTTAATTTCTACTCCACAAGTTACGTCAACAAACTATGTTTTATATATTCAATTGTAGAAGTTATTTGATATATGCTCAGTATCACTATAAACATAGTAGATAAATTTAAAAAATAAGCTGTTATATACTTAATTTTGTGCTTAAAGAGGCCTTGTGCCATATCTGCACAGGATTTAAAGTCTTTCAGTAAATGCATTCTCTCTTTTTTATTATGAAACCTCTTTAATTAAGTTATTTTATATGAAATATTTAAATCAAGTAGTCTACAATACGCTATACTATTGAAGTTACATCAACATTTAATGACAATTACGAAAATATAATTACTATACAAATAATTCGCTAGATTATTTATAAAAAACGCGGTTGACTCAGAATATTTGATATCTACAAATTAAAATTATCGGAACCGTTATAATTCCTGAACTAGAAAGATATAGAAGAAATTAACCGCAAAAAAAAATTCTGCAGTGATTTCAAAGTTTTATTGAAACCCCTATTTAAATTCAATTACTAAAGAAGAAGTATTTTTATGAATGATTATATTTCAGACTAGGTTATGATTATTGTTTGCTATGCGTAAACAACGTGCGCGAACAAGCACTCGAACTCGAGC
>NW_025779101.1:0-17910 GCF_021130785.1 Homalodisca vitripennis | reverse complement strand
ATTTTGATAAGAAAAAACACCATGTTTTTTTGTGTTAATTTAAAGAAGAAATCACATGTTGGGAAATGGCCTTATTAACGTTATCAGAGCTCAGAAACGAGAAATAACCAAACCGATTAAAACATCTAAAAACAAAAAAAAAAAAACTAAAAATTTTTTAAAAAAAAAATCCTTAATTAGAGATTTTGTTTCAATTGATGACATTTGATGACGAAAACCCAAAATTCTATCAATCTGTATAACCAAATGAAAGAATCTTTGAATATTATATACAACTGGAAATCTATATTACTTACAAATATGGCTGAATCTCGACTGATTTAATAAATATCTAAATTACACGATGAAAATGTTAAAACTCAGCGTCCTCAATTAATGAAATATTTGTTTGTAAAAGTCTTATAAGACTATAGAATTGTTGAATTTCCCTTCCGCATTGACGCAACTGAACTGGTCCCGCAAAGATTTCTCTAAAACCATTTCTTTACAATTTATGCTTGTTTTTTTTTTTTTTTTATCTTTACTTTACTGAGAATGCCAATTGTTAAATTCAGAAATATTCTTAACTATTTTACAGCGTCGTGCATTTCTTTTCTTCTCTCCTTCTATAAGTTAACTTTTTTTCCATTTTATCATGATAATTCTTTTCTAAATATTTTTTCACAAAAGCCTTACAAAAAGCTTTCTTTTCTATCTTTACTATAATGTCGATTGTAAAAATTCAGCAAATATTCTTAATTTCCTTTAGCAAATGTGAACACTCTTTCTCTTTTTCAAAGTTAATTTTATTTTTCCATTTTAAATATCGTATAAATTATCTTGCCATATTTTTTGACGACAATCCTAGACAATAATAGTATAATCCATCTTTTCTAAGCTTATCTTTAGACTTTATGAAATTCTTCTTTCAAATCTTTAAAATTTCCCAGACACTTTATACTTTTCATTTTGAGACTCCCATTTATAAATAGAAAAAAAAAAAATCCTTGACTATTCTCAATTCATATACATCAAAAACTTTCCCGAGTTATTTCTTCATTATTTTAAATCTTTTATATATACTATAAGTTACAGGATCTGTGTTATTTAATCTTTGATAAATCACCAAAGATTTCTCTTGGGACACAATTGTTTCTTATTTTTGTTTCGTAAATGTTTGTTTTTTTACTAACAATTCTTACAGATAAACATTGACTTTAAATTTAGTTTTCGTGTGAATTTCTGGTGGAACATACTACTTGAAAACGTCTTCTAATTTCTAATCAACTCCGTTTTCCTTTCTTCTGCATCCTTATCTACGTCTTTGGGCTTCATTTTGATTGTGCTGTGAACTGTATCGTTATAATTGTTTAAACGATTTTTTTGAAGAATATCGATCCATTTAAAGTTTTTATTAATCTCAAAAATTACTTTCATTCTCCCTATCATTTTGAGTTCTGTTATAATCATCTCTACAAATACTTTTGATTTCTCTTCGGTTTTCAGTATGATAAATCTTAATGTTGTATTTTTCTCAAAACTTCGTTTAAATTTCTTTAATTTTAAAACTCGAAAAAAAAAAAAAACTCTAAACCCTTTATCTTGTATGAAGTAAGGTTTGGTAGGATTGTGATTGATCCTAATGGCAACTTTTTACTAATATCTTCGAAAGCTTTTGAAAAATATATTCCTTGCCCGTTTTTTCCTTTTGATAAGCTCTTGACCAAGCATATTTTGAGAAAGTATTCAATAACATTTATATACATATACTTAAAATCCATCATGTTTGATCTGAATAGTTAGCACATTATAACTAAAATCTGCTGCCCCTCAAATCGTCAATTTCCTAAATGTTATAATTTTTAATTTTTTTTCTCTTTTTTAAAAACTTCATTCGTACTGGAGCATGAATTTCTCCTAAGCTTCAATCATCGATTTCCTTCCTTATTCATTCTTAGATTCTTGTCTTTCTACGTTTACTTGTTTTTCTATATGGAATCTTTAATAAATTTACTCTTATTTGTCTTAACATTTTGAACATATTTGCTGCAATTCTATACAACCCGTTTTGAGTTTGAACGAACGATTTTAGAATTCTATATTTTTCGTTTTTTTTTTTTCTTGCAATATGTGGCAAGTGAATCAAATCAATCTTCCATTTACCATGTCAAAGTTTTCCAATTTTATTTAACCTCATCTAATATACTCAGATTTTTGTGCATTCATTTTTATATTAATAGCCATAAAGGTACTGTATCGATCTTATTATTTTCTAGAACGATTCCTCTTATCATACTTTAGGCGTATCAGCAGCTGGCCAAGGTTTTGTTTTATGGTAAACTGTGTACAATTCATGTTTATAAAGCTTTTTATTACAGATCATCTCCCTAAATTCTTCTTTATCTTCTTCGAACAAAAACATCTCTTCAATTTTTCGATATTTATTGTTTTAATTTACACACGCTTCTCTTAAATATCACCTTTTAACAAGCCTAACTGGAATTTTTTGTCATAGATATTTGTACGAGTAACCAAATACATCTTAATCTTAAACCACAAAAAATTCTTCTAATAACTCGCTATTTAGTTCGTCCATCTGAATTTTCCCTATAACCACCTTCTTATTTTTAGTAGTGAACAAATTCATGATCTTTTGGATTTTAATCGCTCGAATCAAATCCTCGCTATAATTATCTTTAATAATTTTAAAAAGGAATCTATCGTTTCCCAAATTCTATGAAAGATTCCTTGTATCCATGTAATCGCATGTAACACAGATTCAAATACTGGATCAAACAATTCTTTAAAATATGTTTGTAATAAAAACTCGTACATTAGCCCAAATTTTGCGAGGTCAAGAACTGAAAACCTATGGTAGATTGTTGGCTTGTTTAAATTTAACTTTCCCTTCTGCTTGTACATGTGACTCGGCGCTATAACAGGTTGTCGTCAAAGATGTGTAAAAAGCATTTGAAATTTGTTTTCTTCAAGCATGTTTAGATTGAAAATTCCCTTTCATTTTCCTAGTCAAATCCACATGCTGTTTTTTCTCCTCATCTTCATCCTCTTCACAGTTTTCCAAAGATTTTCCAAAAACAAGAGTTGTTTCATCAGCTAGTAAAAATCTTCTCTCAAAGGTCGCATGTAAGCTTTGGTTCTTCATACTAGTATTAAAATCAATGTATTCTTTCATAAAAATAAAAGGCTCTCTGATCGAATGCAAATAACTCTATTCACATGTTTTAGACACCATTGCCCTTGATCCAGATAGAATTTCAAATTTCTCTCGAATGAACAACATATTCAGTTTTATTTATCCATCTATTCCAGTAGAGAGAGTTGTTCCCAAAAGTTTGTTGTTATCATAAATGTTCTGGAGCAAGAGGCAAATCTTTTATGATTTTCCATGTAAATTCTTCGGATAATCTAGATTCGACTTCGAGAAGTATAGCCATAATCTTCGTGTCTGCCATTGAGTGTAACCAAAAATTGTTTCTTTCCATTCCCTGAGCAGCTTGTGTAAGAGTTTATTGATCCATACCACTTGATTTCGTTATAATGGTAAATTTTTGAGCATTAGGCCAACAAACCCATAACAAGGTTATTCAGCATCAACGTATAACAAATTAGTTTGTCGGGGACTTTGTCTTATCAATAATCTGTTAAATATTTGTTATTTGCTTTCACAAAATCGTTTAATATCACTGAGAAATGCCTCCACGAATAACCTTTTTCAATCAGTAAATACCTATCGTAATCGTGTATCAGTTGAAGCTCAATATTCTGTAATTAATTTTAAACATAGCATCCCATGCAAGAACTGGGGAGCCTGTTAGATAGTGTGTGGCTGGATCAAGTATTATGGGCAATTCAAAACAAATAATTCCTAAAAAATTTTCAAAGATATCAGCGAGCAATAGAACATCTTGAATGTTATAGAGATCGTGAGTAATTTCCTAGATTTTTTACTTTTTAATTTTGTTCCATACATTTAAGTAGTGATTGAAAATCAAATCATTCCTCAGATATGCTCTCATCCTGTCAAGAAGTGAATAGAAATCTTGAATTCCTCAATTCTTCTGTGTAATCAAGTTTTTATCAATACTGTCGATAAATTCATAAAAGGGAAATATTAATTCCTTTTCCCCAGATAGAATTTTAAAGATTTCTTTCTTACTCGGTCATTTGGTTGTCCTATCTAGAATTCGCGTTCAGACCATCGTAGTATAAAAATGATTTGTATGTTTTGAAATTATCTTTTTTGAGGTTTTTAGGCTATCTTTTAACTTTTCTCTATAGACGAATGGCCCGTAAAATCTGAACGTATCCTACGAAAGAAAAAGAAAACTTGATGAACATTCTTGGTTTATTAATACATTCCTACCCCCCCCCCAAAAAACTTCATATATCCATAACCAGAATTTTTACAGAATCAATTTATAAAATATTATTCTCCTCATCTGTGTTTTGCGATCAAATGCAACATTTACCCGATACTGTTTTGCATCCTCTTTTATTAACAGAATGAGTATCGTAACATGACATAATTTGTGGCAGAAAAAAACCGGGAAAATTTTGAAGGAAATTTGAGATTCAAGTTACAAGATAAATGAGCTGAACACTCTAAATTTACCTGTTAAATGACAATGATCTCGTACTTTTTTTTTTTCTTGTTTGATTATCAAAAACCCTCAAAATTCCCAAAAAGACAAAGACTCGGAATTTTGAGACGATATTTTCACATTCTTCATTTTTACGGTCAATGACATAGGTATTATGATATTCTGTAGAATTATACTTTTTAGGCTAAGTATATCGATAATTATCTAAAGTCGTCCAAACAATTTTGCAGGAAACATTTGGCAAATCTTCTTCAATGTGTTTTTTTTTGCTCGATAACAATTCGGCTTGTACATACGATTGGTCACAATTAAACACTAAGTATAGAGTAAAACACCATATGGAATGTGCTTCTGAATCTTGGTTGTGACCGAATTTTGCGGATTGTTTTTGCATGTGGGAATCTTCTCTAATTTGCTTTCAAAATCCATATAAGATAACGGTACGGATGTGGCAAAACTTCAACTATCTTTTGATAATTAGTAAACTGTTGTTGTTTTGACCCCTGGAAACTGTCATAAAACTAAATTGGCTTACAAACTTCGTGTTTGTTTGCAAATTTCGAAATGAACTGTTAAAATCTCCAGATTTGTAGAAATGATGGCTTAAAAAAACCATCTTCTACAAAAGAAATTTTTTATTTTTACAAACACTTAGTATAACTGAGAAAATACAAGTTTTGGTTTAAATCTGTTATCAAAAACATAATAAGATTTTTCATCTTGTCTTACATACAATAAATTGATATCCTAATTTGGCTTCATAAACCTTCTGAAATCTTGCAACGGAAACAATATTGAGTTTGTTCCCATCAAAAATCATAGACATTTACAGACATTTTTCGGATAAATGATACATTTGCACTTTACCTTTCGCTCTCGTTTTTCAAATAATTGTATAAAAGTCTTTTAAAAGACAATGGATACTCGAAACCAGAAAATATCTCGTCCATTTACTTTGTTTTAACAAAATGTTCGTATTTGTTTTGCTCTATCAGCAATCTATTCAGGTTTTTCAATAGCACATCGAGGGATAGAATAAATAGAAGCAATAATCAACTTTATTTTATTCTCATATATAATAATATCACCTTAGCTTATCTTATCTTTGTATTTTCTTATGGTACAATCGATATAAATAACCCTGCGTTCATAAATTCGTGTTGTTTATTAAGGCTCAAAATCAGTAGTTTACCAGCGTTTTAAATAGTCCATCCGCGACCTCGAATTATGGATGATTTGACAGTTCTCCACGATTCTCGCGAATGTGTTAATATTATTAAAATGCTTAGTAATAAAGTCGTTTATATGTTCAAAGATTTTTCGTCTGCTGTTTATTATTGTAAAGTACATTGGACAAGATTGTTATTTCAAACAATCACACACCGTTCATATAAAGAACGATTCGTAATTCGCATTCTAAAGAGAGATAGCCCTTCAATATTTATTAACGGTTACAAATTATAAAAAACGGTAAGCTTTGAAATTTTATCGAGATTAAACTTTTACATATTCTGGACGTCAAAAATAGAAAGAAATTTTGTAAATTGACATGAAATTTTCATTTACACTATTTCTATTAAAATGTATTGCAAGCAAAGCCCACTGGTCAAGAGGAAAAACACCTACAACATCAATGCAAGGGACAATTATCGGTATTCTCATTAAGAGTTAAGGGATACAATTTCTTCTTCGCTACATTATCAGACATAGTTTATAAAAAATCGTATAGTATTCAATGGTGACACATTTACTCAAGGCGATATTGATGGAGAATTTTATTACATATCTATATAAAAATATATAGAGACTCATTAAATATGTTCCTTTGGGAAGGGTGGGAAAATAATTTGGTCTTTTAGTTCACAGCGCAATTTATTTCTATATAGTACATCTTATCATGATCTGACAATAAATTTGATTCTCTTTAGCCCAATTCCACAAATAATTTAGTTTTCATTCTCATCAAAGTTCTTTTGTTTTTTTTAGAGATGATTTTTCCGGAATTGTAAAGTGTCGATTAAAGTGATTGTTACGAAAAATATGACTTTTTTTGCAGTAAATGGGCAACTCTATCTTTTTCTCCAGCTCCATATTTAAAGAGCAAAAATTTTTAACTAGCGTGATTTTTTTACTATATTTGGTTTTGCAGGAGGTAATTTAAATTCTATAAACCACACTATTTTTTTTTATTTTTTTTTTCAAATATTTTTAGAATTTGTGAAAAGTAATGATTTTTTTTTTACCTTGAAATTTAGACAGAAATCAGAGCAAACAATGTTCTGGTGAAACAGACCAGGTGATAGATTCTTCCTAATTATTAATAGAAAATATCTGTAAACTAAGACTTAAAATTAATGAAAAAATAAATATATAGTTATAGTAATAAAAGGTACTTGTTAATACAATATTGGTTTTGGTTTGATAGGATGGGGTAATTTAAATTCTATAATACTATTTTTTCAATATTTTTTTTCTTTAACTTTTCCAAGATTTTTCATTAAGATTTTAATTATTATTTACAACAACAGAATTTTTCGAGAAAATAAATAATCGTTCACTATTAAGTATTATCAACTTTAAATGCTAAAAATTAAAATTTCGCAATAATTTGAGACAAATTCAGTAGATTTTCAGATTTTTTCAAAAAAACTCTAGTATATTATATATTGCGCACCTTAAGAGCTGTGGTTTTAGACTCCTAAAAACACGTTTTTATATGGTCAAAACCCCCCGTTTTTTTTGTGTAAGTTTTTGGGAAAGTATAGTTTTAGATTTTTCACCACGCTTAAAAAGTGTATAAGGTATTAATTTTTTTTTTTTCTATGTAAAAATAATGGGCGCAGTTACAAGAAAGAGTTGAATAAGAAGGTTGTTGGATGATATAAAAGTTCAAAGAATACCAAGAGAAAGATAGAATTAGAAAGAAAATAAAGAATACAAAATTGTGAATCTGGAGAAAATAAAAAGATAAATTTCGGGTTTTACTAATAATTTGCCGAGTTGGAAGATTGTAAGTACATACTACCTTGCCAAACAGATTTTTTTGACTGTTTTGGATGAAAAAAAAAGACTAAAGAATTGAACAAAAAAATGTAAAAAATACACTTGGTTTTAACTGTACTGGAAAGAATACTAATTAAAGATAAGAGACTGTGTGTTACGAATAAAACTTGCGGGGAAATAAAAGATTTCGAAGATTTCTGGTGATTTTTTTCACATTAACCACAGCTTTAGAAATTAGAAAGCCTACCAATGTAACAAGTAAAAAACAGCTAAAGATTCGGTTAATTTTTCAATCGTGAGTTTGTTTACAGATTAGTTTTATTGTCCTTTAATATAAAAAAAAAACAGTATTTTATTAACGTTGATTTTCTGTCTGTCCCCCAAAGTGAGCTAGAACCCTTACATTCATATCTACTTTATTATATATTTATATAGTAATAAATAAGAATATAATAAAAAAAGAAAGTAGTTATATATTATATATATATATATATAGTATTATTTTTTTGCTAACGGATATGAAAACTGTATATGGACAAGCAGATTATCAGGAGATTACATTTCTATTGTTTGTTACAAATAATTTATCTATCTGTATTTAATTGTGTAAATTTAAAAAATATTCCCTTGTTAAAACATTTAAAATAATATTCTTCTCCTCTAAGTATAGCTATTTAAGGGTTTTAAACATAATAAATTACGACGGGGAGACGGATGAGTAGATTCAACAAGGCTTTTAGAATTAAGTCTTTGCGTGAATAAAGAACTCACTCCCGGCAACATCACTAATCATTTCCATAGTAACCCGATTGTTTACTCTTTCCCAAGAAATATTCCCTAAATATGAGGATTACTCTAGAAAATCATAGAGCAATTTAATTATAAACGTATTTTATAATCAATTGTAAAAAATCAAGTCATGTAGAAGCTCGTCCTAACAATCCAATATTCTCTCCAAAAATAAATGTGGTTATTTTTAAGGTATGTTGATCTCAAAAGAATTATCAAGTATACACATGCAAATGATCCATACAAATATTTGCGTCTTGTTTTTTATAAGAATCTTGTGTCAGCATCACTTCAAGTAGAATCAGCATTTACATAAATGGAGCTATGTTACCCATTTTTACAAATTAAAAACAACCCAAATGACTTCCACAATATTGAAAGAATTTTCCAGGAGCTTAAATAAATTCTTTATATAAATTATAAATTTAAATAATGTTTAAGAGGACGCAAATTCTAATTTAAAACCACTGCAAAGTTATATTTTTTATAGTATCCTATACAATGTATGCATTGAAAAAATTAATAACTAATTCGCGGCTGTCTAGAACACCTTTTAATGTTCTGATCAGAGACAAATGTATTATATTATATAAAAAACTACTAAAAACAAAACATTTGATTATCTAAGAGCTTCAACGGAATGCAGTGTAAAAACTGTTATAACTAATTGAAATTAAGTTGCAATATTATTTTATTGTAATTTTAACTGTCATGAGGTCAATATTGACATTTTTTACAAGAGAGGGTAAGAAACCTAAAGGAGAAAAAAACAGAGTTTTCCATTGCCACAAAGTAAATCAATCATTAAAATTATGACGGAGTCAGTTTTGACTCCTCTTTGATGATACTTACTCCCACTTTTATTGGTTCCAACGTTGGAAAATATTGTTTTTTGTTGTAAAAATAAGAATACAAAAGAGCATTTCCAGATTCAAAATATCCGTCAACAGCATTGAAGCAGTTGGTCACAATCCATTCATAGCAATCGCCGCCGACGGCTTTTTACACAACGGAGCAAATGGTGGCATTGAATGGGTGGTGTGGGGATTACTCCATTTTTTTTTCTCGTCCACCGTATTTGGTCCAACCTTCTCTCACATAATAAATGAGTTTTTGTTTGTGTTGTGTGCGTTTTAGATTTTTTCGTAATCAAGGTAAATTAGGCATCCATGTTTCATTAGATTATATTCATGCGGTACTATTGAGAAGAATAATATTTATCAATAAAATAAAAATAAAATTATAATGTAGTGATATCATTAATCCAGTAATAAATGATTAGGTTAGTTTTAAAAACAGAAAGGAGTTCAAGGTTTAAAAATACTGTACTTAAAAACTAAATTATTTATTATATGAGGCGGTAGTATAAAGTTTAGTTAAGAAAAAATATATTTTGTTATTATTTAGAGTTTATTTAAATTAAATCTTAATATGTTTTAACATCAGCAAATTCATATATTTTAAATTTAACTTAAATTAGAACATTAACTGTGCAACGTAATTAGCCAATGCTAACTTCCATGTTTATATGAGACGACACTGCGGTATTTCGTATGTTGGAACAATGTTCAGCATTAGATAATTTACAATTCCCTAACATATATTCTACGCCAATAAATAGGAAGCGCAACATGTTCAGATATTAATATATCTACATGGACACTGTTTTCAGGTGGCTGCTTGCGGTGTAATTTGCAAAAAAAGTGGTTTCATTACGTTTTTTTTACTTGTTTCTTCGTATTTTAAGCAGTAAGTATATGTGTTATGTATTAGGTATATATTAATGTTTAACTACATTCATAACTTATTCTCTATTTATCTTTATTATTCCGTTAACTGCAATTAAACATGGTCGATAGATACATATTCCTAGAAGAACGTGAATACACATTTATATTAGAATTATTATTTTTCATACAGATGTCTTGTGATTTATGATATTCTTTTAACTTCGTAGTTGTTAAAGTAGTAAACATAATCAATGTTTAGGAAATGAATATTTCCGTAAACCTTCAGTTGTAGTTATTGCTGATGGAATTGTTTGTTATAAATATGTTTCACTGTTTGTATATTGCGTACTACAGAAAATGTTATGTATTGGTATGTGTTTAATGTTAACTACATTCATAACTTATTGTCTATTTATCTTATTATTCCTTTAACTGTGATTAATTAATCATGGTAGATAGATACATATTCCTAGAAGAACGTGAATTACACATTTATATTTGAAATTATTATTTTCATACAGATGTCTTGTGATTTATGATATTCTTTTACTTCGTAGTTATTAAAGTAGTAAAAACATAATCAATGTTTAGGAAAATGAATATTTCCGTAAACCTTCAGTTGTAGTTATTTGCTAATGGAATTGTTTGTTATAAATATGTTTCACTGTTTGTATATTGCGTACTACAGAAAATGCCTCTATTACGTATTAAAATAACATAATTATTTAGTAAAAGCTGCTATGTTTGTTGGAATCATCAAATATAAACATCTTTAACCTAGAATCTGAGTTATGTCCGCATCACGTGAAAATTATTGTTTTATGTTTGCGTGAGCCTCGAAATAATATTTTCCCAAATTTCAAATTTTGAAAACTATGTCTTTTTTGTAAAAAACCTAAATAGAATTAACTATTTCGTGATCTTATATTAACTTTTTTTTATAATACAATAGAATTGCAAATCCATTAAGTATTCAAGTATATTCAATTTTGTTTGAAACTTATGTGGTATTGAGTTCGTACCTACAACAATGGAAAATGTCTCGTTAAAATAATTTTATTTTCTGCAGTCTATAAATTATTATAAAATATGACTACAATTTAAGTGAAAATAATCCTTACATCAACAGTTTTTGTTATTTAATTTATTATGTATGTTTAATTTCTATTATAATGTCGGTTAGCATTATTTATTATCGATTATTTTCATAAATATCGATTATATTGCTGATCAAATTCAGTCAAATCTTGGATAGCTTGAAAATTTTTCATTTGGATCTTTTTACATTTATTACGATCAATGAAATTTCATACAGAATGTAACTGGAATAACCACAGGAAATGACGTTATTGATTTATGATACCCTCGTCAGTTTTCCACCTTCACTGATACTTGTGGCGTGCTGTGTGTTGCTCTGGCTTCTGTAGAGTGATATTGCTTGTTTTAATCCTCTCAGTATGTACTTTTATACTCAGGTATATTGTAAATTTTTGAGTAACAGTCCATTGCCGTTCTTTTTAGTTTTTTTTATGTTTATGTATAAGGGGTTTTGACGCGTGAAGAGGAGAGTAGACTTTAATTCTGGAATCGTTGCGTATTTTGTGTAACATAACGATGGCACATTTATGAAATCCTGTTTCTTTCAAGCCTGTTGAGTTTTTGTACTAGTCCCTTGAGTTACGACTTAACGGTTTTTTAAACATATTTTACAAAGTGAATAGAATTGAACACAAAGTTTTTACATAAAACCATCCATTATATTAATTATTAACATGTGCATATAACCTGCGTTATTCTTCAAGAGGACTGACTTCAGGCTGGAATGTTACTTCCAGTTACCTACACTGGGTACAGCAGAAACCAGCTATTCACTTACATCTGAGCAACCTCACGGATGTGAAAGGGCGGTATATTAGTAACCGCAAATATCAAGATATTTGGGTAAAGGGTTATCGATCCTAGTCTTAGTTCTACTGCAAGGATGACTGTTGGTGTGGGTGGGATTATTAGTGGTAAGGTTTATGAAAACTTAAAAATGAGGGAGTACCATATTTGTTCTTAATGACTAGAAAATGTTGGAATAGAACTAGTTCCTCCTTTTCTTTCTTATAGGTAGTATGATATTGATCACTATCCCTCCTATTGGAGGATGTAATATTTGGATATCGAAGGGAGGCGGCCACTACACACAACATTCATCCTGAATATCCTATAAATTATTCTAGAAGTAGTGGCAAAGATTCTTTTAGGATTGATTGAAATAAGAGGTGTCCTTATCATCTAATTCTAGTGATCGAAGAATGAATCAATACGTAATCTTGAAAATATGATTAATTCCATTTTTAATGAGCAAAGCTATTGAGAATGTAATTTCATCTTCAAATAAATTTCTAGCGCTGAATTACGTATCAATATCTAAAAAAAAGTATATTAATTAGTTCTTTGTAGGGCATGCAATACGTGGAAACATGGGCGTTCTCCCTTCTTTTTAGGTTCCCAACATGTAAGTAAATTATTATTACTCAGCTAATACTTAGAGATTTCGTAATCATATTTATTTATATAATTTAAGTAAGGTTTAAGTGAGATATGATTACAAAAAGTTTGTAATTTGCTTTCCTAGGATATTTTCTTTGACATAAAATATTTGTTCCATGAACTAACTGTTAACAATTATGACAGAAACGTGCCGTACATCACAAATATTGGATGTGTCCTGTCGTTATGTGAGTACAGAATATTATTGAAGGGTCGAAGCTAGGATACGTTCCCGAGAACTAGCGATTGACAACCATGAGAGACGCGTGCCCCTTCATCACAAATATTGTATGTGTGCTGTCGTTATTTGAGTACAGATGCTATTGAGGGGATGAAGCTGAGAATACATTCCAGGAACTAACGATTGACAACCATGACAGACGCGTGCCCTTCATCACAAATATTGTATGTGTGCTGTCGTTATTTGAGTACAGATGCTATTGAGGGGACGAAGCTGGGAATACATTCCAGGAACTAACGATTGACAACCATGACAGACGCGTGCCCTTCATCACAAATATTGTATGTGTGCTGTCGTTATTTGAGTACAGATGCTATTGAGGGGACGAAGCTGGGAATACATTCCAGGAACTAACGATTTACAACCATGACATACATGTGCCCTTCATCACAAATATTGGATGTGTGCTGGCGTTATGTTAGTACATATGCTATTGAGGGAACGAAGCAGGGAATGCATTACGGGAGTTAATTATTGACAACCATGACATACATGTGGCCTTCATCACAAATATAGGATGTGTGCTGTCGTTATTTGAGTACAGATACTATTGAGGGGACGAAGGTGAGAATACATTCCAGGAACTAACGATTGACAACCATGACAGACGCGTGCCCTTCATCACAAATATTGTATGTGTGCTGTCGTTATTTGAGTACAGATACTATTGAGGGGACGAAGGTAGTTGAGAATACATTCCTGGAGCTAACGATTGACCAACGCATGACATACACGTGCCCTTTCATCACAAATATTGTATGTGTGCTGTCGTTATTTGTGTACAGATACTATTGAGGGGACGAAGGTGAGAATACATTCCTGGAGCTAACGATTGACAACCATGACATACACGTGCCCTTCATCTCAAATATTGTATGTGTGCTGTCCGTTATTTGTGTACAGATACTATTGAGGGGACGAAGGTGAGAATAAATTCCTGGAGCTAACGATTTGACAACCATGACATACACGTGCCCTTCATTACAAATATTGGATGTGTCATTATATAAAGTTTTCCGTATCTTAATTTGAGGGAATCAATGTATGTGTATGTATGTATTTTGTTTAAATGGTTTATTTAATTCTTCATACTTTAACTTAACTGAAAATGACGTTAATTAATTAATTACCTGGTTTAAATGAAAGAAGAAATGTAATCTACGTAGAACCGGTTGAAAAAGTTCACTGTAATGCAGTTTGCACAATAATATCAATACATTAGAGAGTCCACAACTACGGGCCAACCCAAGCAGGTTGTTAATGTAACCACGCAATGAATTATCTGGTTAGGATGGCTAGTCCCAGTGAGACTAGGGTGATAGGAGAATTCTTCAAGGATAGTCTATGGTTAGAATAGTCCTAAGGGTGCTTTGGAGTTAAACCCAATTACCTCGATAGTATCTGTGTAGCTTCTTAGAAACACTAATCTCATCCCAAAAACTGATAACCTTCATTGTTGATACAAGATTATATTCACTGGTTTACTTGCGTGGATTTTGTAAAATTGTTACTGTTCAGAGTAGACTCAGGTCCATAATATACACTATAGAATATATGCAATGAAGTCGTAATTTTCAAGAGGCAGAGTATTTATAATGTAAATGTTTTGGTTTAAAATGCAATGCATTCCCATGAAGATAATGTATTTCTATTATACCGGATACAATTATTCTTCGTAATGGTCCCCATCAGTAAAATATCTAAATTTTATTGTATGAATTTTGCTTGGAAAATAATTCTACAAAAGGACACATTACTTCTTACATTTTGCCAGTTTTATTTTTATTTCGATGGTCGTAAATATTGAAAATTGGATCTTGGTTACGGGAGGAATATTTTAGATGAAAAGTATATCAGACAAAATGTTGTTGCAATTTCCTATTTATAAAGGAAGGATATTTGTTAAATTTTTGCTTTACAATGTTTATCAGATAAAAATCAAGCAAAGAATTAACGAGAGTTGAAAAAAGGGAAGTAGTGTTGTAACTTACTAAATAAAAGTTTCATGCACTTGTTTGCTTTGCCAAACATGAAACACAGTTTCTCTGGCTTCAAGCAAAATTTGTACATACTTTGGAAACATTACAAGATTTCCCTCGAGGTTGTACCAAACTCGTTGCACCATGCTTTTTGGAAATGCAACCTTTTCTCTATAAATTTTACTTAAATGTTTGCCGCTTGGTCAAGTAACGAAGAATCATCTTTTATTTGTTGTAGACTACTTTGCATAGTTAATGAGCAGTAATCATGTTTAGCAAGTACGTTTACTGTTCTCCGGATTAGTTAAAGTTTAAGGAGTTTTTATATTAGAAGAACAACTAGAAATAAAAGAGGTAAGAAACTTCTTTACACAAATGACATTTTTTGATTAAACAAATCGTAACCCTTTGGAAAAAACATAATAATACATAATATCACACGTGAGGATACGCAAGGTAGTGAATTTCTTTTGCGTACAATTCTAAAAATTAGCTTGAATGTACCTTCGTCTTTGGAAAATGTTTCAATACTGACAAATCGAACATTTATTGCCTGTCGGACGTAACCGTCGATACAAATTCCTGCATTCTGTTCTTTTGGCCAAATGTATTGAAGCACAATGACAGATTTTTTAAAAAGATTTCTTCAAATTTTACTTCAACCATTCTTAAGCGTACGAATAATCTTCAGTTTCGGTAATTAGATTTTCTACAACAATGAGTGTTGGTGGTAAAATTTGGTTTTAAAAACCATTAATTCATTATAATTGCCTTATCGTACATAATCATTCTTTAGTTTTAAATTTTCCACAAGTTTCTCTGTAAAAATTTCCATTTTTATTACCTATTTAAAAAATAAATTGTACTTCAAACATTAAAAAATTCGTTTTTGAATGCATTTTGTTGTGTTTTTTACATAGTACATCTCAAACAATAAGAGAGATACAGTTATGGAACAAACTTTTATTCAATTTATCATGTCGAAAACCATTAGAAAAAATTGCATTCACCTCTTAATCCATCTTCCCAAATTTGCAGCAAATGATCATTTAACCTCTGTTACTAATTAATTATTGTGAATGAATTATTTTGTTGGCCGTTACTCAATAACAAAAGCATTTCCGGACTTATGTTTGGATGAACATAATAAGAGTGATTCTCTATTTATATTAATGTTTATAATATTACTGTTATTCACCGGCAATGAACCATATCAATTCTGCAGAAACGCATGGGAATTTGCCACTAAGTTAACTATAGAACCTCTGAAGGCTATTTCCATGGGCTCCAATTAGGGTTGCTTGGTAAATAATCGAATGCTCTTGTCGGTCTCTCTGTACCGAATCTAATACAATTTATACAAGAAACCAGCATGTAAATACTTTTATGTGAGTTGCAACAGTTCATTTGATTATGTATATCAAATAATAAATACTTGGTTTGAATTCTTATCACTTATAATTCCATTTCATATGAATCCAAGCATGATTTTATGATGAGCCTAAGATAATATACATAGTAAGAACCCTTTAAAAAATACACCGAATAAAATGGTCAGTCTAAAATTATTTTTCCTATTTATCAATAAATTAATTAGGTTTGTGTATTTGAAAATGTTGGTGACCAGATTAGACAAGATACCACACACAATATTTTAATTTACTACATAGCATAAAGGTTTTAGAATGAGCTGAATATTACATTTAAAAAATATCAGCCAAGAATCTGTGCTATCAAATCCCGGCGCAGAGCTCCTCCCCTCCCAGAGTAGTCACGTGAGGTGCAACGTCAAGTTGTCACTGTGTTCAAAGTTAACACCAGGTCCAGCTATGATCCGTGTAATTTACAATCGGCTTCCCGACCGCACCAGCCACCACTTGCCCCACGCTTGCAAAAACGTGTTAAGCCGTTTAATGGTTTCTTTTACAACAGTTGTAGTATTATCGTAAGCTACCGGAAAATACCTCTTGATTGGGAGAATATTTTGTTTATTACTCCACCACCAATCTTACTCGTTACAAACGTTCCACAATCAGAGGCGTATGTATCCCGTAACAAATTGATAGGGGGAGCGGTACTTTAATTTCTGTATGAACCACAGCTGATCTTACTGTCAATGTCGGGTGCGTAGAGTGTCCGTCAGTATTAAAAACATAAGAAAAAAAAATTAGTAACAAATTACATATTACTCGAATGTAACTTGTGAGTGACAGCAGTTTCGAACAAAACTGTATGCTGAATTAATTAAGAAAATAAAAAAAAAATAATGGTGTAAATACTAAATTCCTGTAAAAATTCTAAACCTTAATTGTTTACAATAAAATACGTTTGGCAAAAACAACAACATTTCATAAATATGGGCAAATTTTAAGTCATTAGTCTAGTGATAGATTTATTTAGAAAAAAGTTTTTTTACATGAAATATTTGAGCCTAACAAGAAGGGCAACTTTTTAAACTATACAAGGTTGGAATATAAACACAGTTTTTAATACAACGGCTAATACTTAAAATTAGAACCCCTATTTCTTTAAAAAACAGTGAGTAAATATTTTTCCTTTAAAAATTATTATTTTAATAACAGAAAATGTGTTGGAAAGAAAAATGCGAGTAGTATTTGAAGCAAATAATAAAATAAATTTTAAAGCTTTAACTGTTTTTTGTAACTTGTGTATCAATATGTGTGCGTAAACATTTAATTGTTATAATTGTGTAGAACTCTTCAAAATAGAAAACTAAACATTTTGGCAACTAAGCCTAGACAATATAATTAAAGTTTAAAAGTCAGATCATTGATTTAAATTGTTTTAGAAAGGCTTGCAATAAATTTCGAAGTTTTTATAAACATTTCTTTTGAATTTTTCTTGAATATTATTTTAGATTTAGAACACAACCCATTCAAAGAACAAATAAAACCAACAGAAACAGAGGACAAGAAACTAAAAACAAAAGATGACAAACATAAACCATAACAACAAGCAGAAAGAGTTAATGTCTACGGATGTTGATGTCCTTGTTATGCAAATGTAAG
>NW_025779100.1:0-32240 GCF_021130785.1 Homalodisca vitripennis | reverse complement strand
AGTTCTTAATATCTATATTTATGTACGTGTATTGCCAAAAATCAGCTGTGTCTATTCATGCAAAACAGCTGAAAGCCATTATGCAAATTACCAATAGCTAAAACGTGTTTATGTCATACTTTATGTATGAAAACCCATAGACATATATATCTAATTGATTACTCTGCAAATCATCGTAGTTTTGTAAACTACAAGTTATGGTAATATTGTAAATAACATTTTGCTTGCTGTTCATATATATTTATTTACGTGGATCGCCATGACCTCAAATGTATCTATTCGTGCAAGACGGTGCCATGTTTATATGTCCAAGTTCACGCATTTGCCATGCAGCGCATCTGCAGCTCAGTGGAAAACAAAACAGATGATCGCACATTTTTGTTTACACCTTTTAATTTGTTTATAAATTACAAGGTAGCCTATACAAAGGAGGTCCAGCAGTGAGGGAGGATTTCCAAGGACACTTTGCTAGGACGCTGAATGACCATAGTAATACAGTGGTATTTTGCTGACATACTACTGTAACCACCACAACCCCTCACATTCAGTGTACTCTAACACAATTGTCGAAATGGTGATTTTCGGAGACAACAGTATTAAGTGATCAAAATGTAATGATACACAATGCGTAGGTGGGAAGGCATTACAAGGAGGAAACCTTAAATGTGGGATTTTTGTTGTACTAAAAAGGCCCAATTTATCAGTGAATGCTAAAATAGACGTTATAAGCAGGAAATAGTTATATGTGGTAGACATATATAACAGAGTTTCACTATACCAAACTCTGCAACCAAAAAATAATAACAGTAAAATGGTTTATGATTTTCTAATTTGATTTGATGTCCATACGGATATATGCTATTCATTGAAATATATTTCTTTCTTTACAAAAAAAGTAAAATTGTGTCACTAATAGATAATTCTAGGCCCATTGAGAAAAGAAAACATTTTAACTATAAACAACTACTGCATGAACTTACCTGAAAGCTTACAATTGTGAGCTTTTTTAGTGTGTCCACATTTTCAATTTTGGTTATTTTATTTTTTCCTAGGTACAAATTTTCTAGTTCATCTAGTCCCTGTAAGTTTTCAACAACCTGAAAACATTTCAACAATCAGTAAAACATTTATGATCTTATATTTACAATTGACGATTAATTTATTTTAAAAACCATTCACTATTTGTATAAATTAGTGTACTATAGAAATTTGTAATTTAAAATACAGCACCTCCCAGCTATACAACCTGAACTCACTGTGGCTAGGACGTTGTTTCAAGTGATTGATTCTTACAATTTTTATTCACTATATAGTTAAATGTTAATTGTCCTAGTGTATCCAATTTTAAGTGAGTCTTCATCACCCTATCATGCTTTTTTTGCTTACCTAACACAACCAATTTTCAACACTAAACTTTTCAAGGAAGACTCACACAGTAATGATTCAATTATCAACTTCGAATATGATAAACACTCAAAAATTGTATAATTTACATAGTTTAACTTCAATATGCTTATTTTTAAAGAGTCATATTTAATGAACTTAACCCATAAAAGAATAATGTAGGATCTCAAAAACTTTTCTGTACTAATGATTTGTAGTTTTTTTCAATACTATTAACCCTTATAACGTCACAGACGCCGTAAGGCGCATAGACAAACTATCTCCAAAACGGCAAAGACGCGGTACGGGCGCATCGACACAAAACTGCGTCCTATAGCAAATTTAAGTTCCTTTTAAATCCGATCAATGTCACTAACGGTATGCGTCAACCATTGTGTGTGGGTTATTGACCTATGTCAAGCGTCAAAATATAGCTGTCGCGTTACATTGTTTGAAACAATAGACACGGTGTCTAGACACTCTCCCCGCCACACGGCACAGACGCCGTAAGGCGCATAGACAAACTATCTCCAAACGGCAAAGACGCGGTAACGGCGCATCGACACAAAACTGCGTCTATAGCAAATTTAAGTTCCTTTTAAATCCGATCAATGTCACTAACGGTATGCATCAACCATATGTGTGGGTTATTGACCTATGTCAAGCGTCAAAATATAGCTGTCGCGTTACATTGTTTGAAACAATAGACACGGTGTCTAGACCACTCTCCCCGCCACACACGGCACAGACGCCGTACAGCGACGCGCGCGCTTTTTGTTTTGCAGTTTGGCTTCAGGTAGTGCGTGTCTAAAACCATCGCTGAGTCGGTTTCCTTCGTCGTGTTTTCTGTTTATTTGGTTTTTATTTATTTTTAATTTTATTATATATAATTTATTATAAATATAATTTATTTTAATTATATTTATATAATTGTCTGGTAATGTTTATAGTTTAGCTAATAAATTTTGTGTTCCTTTTATTTTGACTTTATTTATATCTACAATTTAATGTCCCATAAATATATGTACGTACAAGATAATTTTAAAATTTTTACTTTTTTATACTTACCATAATTATAGAAAGTAAAAATAAAAATGAACTATACACATTTAAATTTTTTTTTTTTTAATATTGTGCCGTTTGCTGGAAGTTGTGAAAAGATATACTGACGTTATAAGGGTTAATAGTTATTCAGAGAAAACTAAGCATTTTTTTACTTTTATCATTTACATACTTAAAAAGTAAATTTATAATGACAACAACAATAAAATATTTTACAAGGTCCTCAACAATTACATAGTTCAGAAGACTTTCACCCCAAGCATTGCTTATACAATTAAATTCTTGAAATACTGTATATAAGCATCACAAAGCAGAGACCTAACAGATATTAAACCATAACTACCAACAGACATCAATCTGTACAAAATATATATAGCTAAGTTTATATCAACACAAGTATACATAACCAACAACCAAACTCACCAACAGTTATGATCAACATGGCCTCTTCATTACAGGATGCCTCTTCATTGACAATTTAAAACTATCTTTGTTGAAGTTATTATATTTCTTTTTTATTACTAGATTGTTATTTCTCTTACTAGCCTAGGATAATAGTAGGCAATTTTGCATGTACTTTTGTTTTAACGAATTCTGTTGTACGTTTGGTTTGAAAAATTTTCAAGCAATCATTTTTTCAGCAACTAATCCAACCCTCAGATATCAGAGAATTGCCTGGGATGCCTTCTCCATGAAACTTTGCATCTAGATTTCAATATTACTTCTTATTAATCTGTGCCTGGTCTGACATTAGAATTGTTTCCCTATTTGTTGTTTAAGCTACCAATATTTTAATCAAATAAATCGATTTACTATTCAGGTTAATTTTGTAAAAGATCAAAACATTAAATTAAAAGAAAATTACATACTTACCCTAATTTTGTTATCGCCTAACTCAAGAAGCCTAAGCTTTTTCAGGTGGTTGACATTTTCTATTTTGGATATTTTATTTGAGCATAAGTATAACTTTTCTAAGTTCTCCAGTTTCTCCAGACCACCAATCTCTTTGATACGGTTGAACGATAAATCTAAAATTCTGAAAAAAAGGAAGAGAGCATTATTACAAATTACATGCAGCATAGGATAACAATATGATTAATTATTATATACTGTGAATAATTAATCCTCATTACATCACAACTGATTATATATATATATATATATATATATATATATATATAATTATATATATATATATATATATATATATATTATATATATATATATAATGATTTTACCATGACTGCATTATAAAACATCTTTTCTATCTACCATTCAGAAGAAAGTTAGTTTCATACCCAGCCATCTTGAAATGTCACGATTTTGAGTTATTACATGCATCTTGAAATTATTAAAGTTTATAACAATCCAGTTTTGGTAAACAATTTTTATATTATTTTACGAGAATGTTGAAATTGTTTATCACTTTTCTTTCAGATCATTTTAAAATTTTATATATATAGAGCCAATTTTAGGTTATGTTAGGTTACACATTATTACTAATTAATTAAAGAAAAATCCAAATAGTAGAATACACATGTTGAAGTAATAATAAGTAATTAATTTAGTTGAATGATAATTTAACATAAAAATTTGCAGACTTATTAACAATCTTGTAGAGTAAAAATGGTTTCAATTACTATTAATATTATTTGTAATTATGTCCAACTCAAATCAATAAATAAAAGGACAACAATTTACACCAAAACACCAAGTAAATAATTAAAAAATAAGAGGCCTTAAGCAAAATTTCTTATAATAATAAAACTGAGTTGTGATTTACAATTTAAATCAAATTAAAATACTGTAGTAAAATTATATTGTTAATTTATGTCCAAATGTTCAAGATAGATGACAATCTTTAATACTGCCATAATAACAAAGTGTAATGCTTCATTTTACCTAAATCATATTCTGGGTGTCCAATTATATTAACTGTAGACTCGTAGCAACTTTCAGTTTATCAAGTTGTGTCTCATTAGGATTAGTGTTATCACAAATTGTGTTGTCTCATGGTTTTCTGAATTATCTACAGCCTATATGTTTTTTGAACAAAACTCTTATTTCGTTTTTAAATGATTTTAATCCCAATTAAAAAAAATTCAACAAAGCATTGAAAGTACAACAAATTAGGAGTTAGATTAAATATATTGTTGTTAAAGTAAAACACAAATACCATTAAATACTCTAACATGTGCAAAAATAAACAAATAAAAATTTATTTTCTCAATATAAAAAAATTAAATAAATAAAAAAGGCGGCAAACTTTTATTCTTTACTTTTTATATACCTTGTAAGATTCTTGCTACAACTACTTTTTATGTAATTTGATGTAAAAGTGTTTAAACTGTTGGGGAGTACTGACAGCTATAACCGTCATCCTACCTAGTGTATACTAGAGTAAGCAAAATTATCCTTAATGAACTCCAGGGAGTAAAGAACAAATTTTTTTTGTTTTCATTCAAAATGTATTGAAACCTTACAAAATATCATAATAATGCATTTTTTGGATCTACAACTTGATAAATTCATACATTTTGTTTTTTTTTTTTTTTTAATTTTACAAAAGTATGATAGTGTTCAAAACACGGATACACACAAAGTGCTACTTCACATTTTGTGCACTCATAAGCAGTTTCTTTCCTTTTACGCTCACCCCGTGTTGTATTTGAATACACAAAGCAGCGTTTTAGCTTCCTTCGGCGCCATTTTCCCTTACTGGTAGTGGGCGGGGGAAATGGCGACCTGACAAGCGTAGCGGGCTGCTGGGCTCCGCCCAACGGACGCGTCACAGCTGCGGCCTCTTTGGTGCAACATGTGCTTCCAGTATCTGTCTGATAACGTTAATTCGGAAGTCCATGATGTGAACCTTAGCATTTGGGTTTTTTGATACCATGTATAGCCTATAAATGGACGTGGGCGCGAGAAAATTGACAGAACATTTGGCGGCAAATCTGTGATTATGTATTCCGTCACTAGGAGACAGCACCGTACAGCAATAATTACTTTGAACATTTCACAGTCGAAATAGTATGTAAGAACGCCATTAGAGTGCATAAACAGTTGCAATATTGATTGTTTTAGCAACCCCGTCATGGACGGTCATAACCGTCAATACTCTTTTGGGATCAAACGGCTGTAAACCGTCTGTACTCTTTTGGAACAACTTTCAGCTAATCCTCAACAGGTTAAAGACCACTTTTTGTCAAACTAATGAAACATAATT
The DNA here is from genome assembly GCF_021130785.1 of Homalodisca vitripennis. Lineage (NCBI taxonomy): Eukaryota > Metazoa > Arthropoda > Insecta > Hemiptera > Cicadellidae > Homalodisca > Homalodisca vitripennis. The sequence continues at coordinate 26,569 of NW_025779100.1, read as the reverse complement.
TTTCAGTTCAAAGTCAGGTATATTAAGAAAAGTATACACAATACAATACTGTAACTCAAAACGTTAACGAGTCATGAATTTGTAAGTAGAAGATACATAGGCTACACAGACAGAAAACCAAGCATTTCGTAAAACGTTTTACTTATTTTTTCTAGATGTAAGTAATAATCTGAAGTTTGATACAATGTCTTGAAAATGCACTGTTATAGTAGATGTGTTTTACAAATTTACTATAATGAACTTTACCAGATGATTTGTTAGGTCTTAATATACAAGAAATACTGTATATAAATTTGGCCCTAACTTGCTTAGTTTTCTATCTGTTTCTTTAGAAAAATACATAACTCTTAAAACAGTTCTAGTCTTGCAATTTGGCATAAATATTAGAAACAAACTTAATGATAGCAATTTAAACCCATTCGTGACTGAATAAATTACTATAATATTTGGACTAAAGAACTGGATATTTTCAATTCTTTCGTGTAAGAACAGGTGCACATTGCAATAACTCTTAATGTATAACATGCTATGAATATTATACATTTACTCTAGTTTATTCCTGGTTATTGTATGAACACAAAATGTTAGCTTTTTTATATAAATATATTTACACCATTTACAAATTTTTAATATACTCTTTAGAAGTTGATTCGGGTGTGAAACACCTCAAAACAATATGTTCCCAGATGAAGTGGAACATGACACTTTTTACATTGGTACACTGTTTCACTTCTTTTCCCCTGTGAGGCATAAACTTTACATTTTCTTGAGGGCCTGGCTTTGGTGGTTGGAGGTATATTTTCAATAAAATTCCCCCTAAAACTTTCCTTGAAGGCGCAGTGGTGATTCTCCACAAGCGGGAACCCTACCAAAGGGTTACCTGAGCTCAACAGGTTTCGTCACAGAAGTGATTGAACACATCTGATTCAGTGCAGTTTTCTCTTAACTACCTCGAAATAATAGGATTTATTCCATCATTGCCGGTAAAACGCATTGTACTAACAGTATTTGGTCCAACACTTCACGCAAAATCACAAGGCCTAGCCGGTGGGTTATCGTCACTTTCATTATCACTACTGTCAACGTTTGTACCATCAGACATTTAATTATTTTCATGTATCATGTCATCTTGTTCACTGTCACATTCCTCATCACCACTTTATCTAAAACATTAACAACGTAAGCCGCAAAATCATCCGAATTTGCGAACACATCATTCCGGTCGCGAGACGCCATCTTGACTGTTTACAAACGAAAGAAAGTTGTTTTGTCAAGATGACTTGAGGCAATATCAGATGATTTTCAGCAACGAAGAAGAAGAAAAACATAGACTAGAATATTGAGAACAAAATATGCAGCAAATGTGAATGCCTCTGCGATCTATCGGCAATATATTCAACTACGTCGATGTCGTGTCTAGCGGACGGGCGCGGCCCGTCTTTAGTCGTTGGGGCCGCCGCGAACTGAAGGACGGAAACTGCCCGACCAATGTCTTGAATGGGTTAATAAAATCTATTCACTTGTTCAAAATTGGCAGCTGTTTTACAATGTCCATGCAAAAACTTTAACAAAACTGGCGTAAGAAAAAAATCATTAGAAAAAACTAAAATTTGCTTTAAAAAACTCTATAACTTTGTTATTAATGACCACTTTTTTATCAATACATTATAATTTATTGGTCTTTTGCAATAATATAATTTATTTAGAACTTGAAATATTTAACTGATTAAGAGCTGTAAAAACTAAAGCTTTTTTACAAATAAAAAAATGAATTATTGATTTAAAACTTGCCCTCTTTTTCTTTCTTAACCAAAAGTACACAATGACACAGCTTGAATTGGAGGGAACAAGGTGTAATGTTTAACATAAACCGAACAAAGTGATTTACACTTAAATTAACATTTGCTAAGTGATGTGGTAAGTTGCTGTCAGACCACCATCTGAGACCGGCTCACTCTCCCTTGTTTATCACTTACATTAGAAGCACAATACGGTCTTTGTTGAGTTACTGTATATGATATTCAGATAATTCATCCTGAATTTACTATCATACAATACAATAATTCTAAAACTTCATAAAACAAAATTTTAAATAAAATTAGTGTCACAATAGATTTTCAAACTATATGTTTGAATAACCATTGTATACAGTTACCTACATGTCTATATTGCAATTACTTGTATAACTGGATTGTATTACACACATGTTTTCCTGTGAAAAATGAATCATCTTAATCCTGGGAACATGATGGAAATAGGTGTCATTAATATGATCTCATCCTTCACTTTCCCTTTCAGGTAGTTTATGAGTCATTCTATCAACCAGTTTGAAGGATTCTCACCGACCTCTAAATCTTTCTTTGCTTTGGGAAGTAAATTGCCTGTCATTTAGGACAGGATGATCAAACATTTACTTATTAAAAATTTATTATAATAAATTTGACCTTATCACTTATAATTTGAGATGTCATTAATTTTTTTAAATATTAATTTGTGGTGAAAATACAAAGCTATATGGTTATATATTACACTCTAACAATGATAAACATAATTTTTCTTTAAGCATATTGATAAAATAATGTTTTTACTAGCTTCTGAGGGACAGGAGTCATTGAAATAATTATCAGATCCTATGAGATCATAACGGTGTTTTTCTGAAGTGAAATGTTTTGCTAGTGAGTTCTCATATGAGAATGAATCAGCTATATAGAAAGTTTCCTCGTGAATGACTAAGGCCCAGCGCACACAGAGCGACTGTTCTGCAACTAAAGTCGGCAACCAGTTGCGTCTGCAACTAGTTTGCAACTGAAACAAAACTTCTGTCCGCACACGTCAACGGGTCAGTTGTGAATCAGTTGCATCTAATGTGCAATTAGTGGAGTATTTTGTAGGCCTATTACGCTGTGTTTTTTGGCATTTCCTTGACCATTTGTGCTTACCATGTCATCAATTTGTGCTTACATTTTCTTACCTGTCATATTTACTTCAGCGGCCACTTCTTTCCATGCTTTCTCCAATACATCTTTCCGTGCATAGTCTGGGAGTTTGTAATTGTAAAGTGCTTCATGCTTCTCCACTGCTCCAACTAGCTTAATGTTTAGTTCTTGGTCACCCATAGTGAAATTAACAATATGCGGCCGTAAAAACACCAACAAAACACCCCGTGATCACGTGTGACTGAAGTCTGCAACGCAACTGCAACCGCGGGCCCACGGTTGCAAGCGACTAGTTTCAGACTGGTTTGAGATCGTCAAAAACCGGTCGCGCCGTGTGCGTCTCCCCACTCCAATACATTGCCGAGGTCACCAAAAAGTTGCGCGCCAAACTGGTTTGCAACTGTAGTTGCAAAGCAGTTGCTCTGTGTGCGCTGGGCCTAAGGCTTTTAGTGAGCACCTCTGATTGTAGTAGTTCAAACAATATACGGTAAATGAAATTACAAATTATATATAAATATTTTTTTTTTCAGAGATAATATATAATGGTCATTATCAGATTTTTTCGCTACAAGACGTATTTTGGTTTGGTCCAAAGAGTCCATTGCAATAAGCTACGGTCTTAAATTATAGGATAAAAAATTATATTACTCAACATTTACATATTTTGTTGAACAATTATTAATTTATGTTACGATGCAATAAATGTTTAATTTTTCATTGATATATCACTATTTTAGTTGATTACGCTAAAATAAGTAATTTATTAACATGATTTTTAGGTATCCTTGAAAACTAATACGAGGCATAAGTTTCTTCCTTAATTAAAATATAGTAAAAAAAACTTTAATTTATAATAATTATAAATGTTATTATTTATATTAATTATTAAAATGTTATTACTGTATTGCTATTCAACAATGAAGTGTCAAAGATATTAATTATAGAGTTTTTCACGATTTAAGTTTTTTTGATCTGACATGAGATCAAAAAAACAACTATTCGTTTCATGAATTTCCAATGCAACAAAGTGAAAATTTTCAAAAGAACTCTACATGTGTAAACACTATTTTCAAAATATTGTGAATGCAATTTTATAAAAAAAGTTATCATCCATTGTTTCCTGAAAAATAATAAACGACGAATTCAGAAACATTTATATGTAGTTGGATTAATTTGTTTATTTCAATTTAGGTTTTTGTTTTTCATTATAAGTAAAAAAAGAAATATATATATATATATATATATATTTACTGTAATATATATATATATGTATATAATATGTATATATATATATATATGTGTGTGTTTACATTTTTTGGTAAATAGTGAAATGTTGTGTTAAACAAAAAATTACATATTTATATTCTAAATATTTTTTGTATGCTTATTATATTTTGTAACCTTTTCTATGTTGTAGAGCATAACATTTTAGAACATAATTTTTGTTTTTTTTCTAGGTTTATATGTAAAAATGTTTGTTTTAAACTTAAGCACATTAAACTTTATTTCTTGTTTTTTAAGAAATAAAGTTGATAAAAACACAATATATTGTCAGAAAAAGCTTCAAATGAAGTAATTTTTATTATAATAAAAAAATGTTCTAATAATAGTTGTCTAAGTTCACCTGACTTATTTAGCCTACTACATCACTCATAGTGTCCAATAAATAAAAAATAATGAAATAATCAGTTTGTAAACTAGGCCTAAGGCCTAGACAAAACAATTTTTTACATCACAAATTTAGCATACAGATCCCTGAATGTTACTAAAATTATTATCCGATAAATGAATCACAAATAAAACCATTGTTAGAACCAAGTTTAGAATTCCCAAATAAAAGTTTAGAATACACAATGAGTAATGCCGATGCATCACTATGGCAGTCATAATCCTCTCAAAATTACAGTTTGTTCACAAAATAAACAGTTATAATTTACTTATTCCATGAAAATATCTATACCACTTGGTGGCAAATTTTCACAAGGAAAAGTTTGATGCCGCTTTGACATTAACACAACTCTAATAACAATATGAGAAACACCAATTAATTTGATATATTTGTTCTACTTAACCCTTTCAGTATCAGACATTCTCCCTAGTGTGTGTGCAAGAAATGCCAGGCATAGTGCCATATGCTCATGCAAGAAGAGCCAGGCTATAATTGCCAATTTTTCAGCAGTTTGCAAAAACTGTCACAGTTTTGTTATTTATTGATTAAAATTGTTACTTTTTGTTTTGTTTTGCTCTAAACAATGTGCTTTAAATTAATACTGAAAAATAAATTTACTACAACATGCATTAAAAATATAAAACCAGAAAAACTTTTACTTACACAAAATTTTATGATGAATTTTTCAGTTTGGTGTAAATAAAAAAATCCAGGCCAGTAAAAAAATCCTTGTTCCATAAATTGAGTATGTATTTGAACCTCCACATACTTTTGAACACATACACAAAATATTTTACATCTATCTTCAAAAATAAAGGTTTTATCATTGTTTTTCAAAAATAACGTGTATTTGCATTTTTTCGCACATCTTGCTAAACACTGTTTTTCACTTTATAAAATTATGTATTAGGCAAATATTAAGAAAAAATAGCCTATTTCAAGTTTAAAATTACACAATTAATAAACACTTATAGCCTACTTAAGTTTTTTTTATTTGAATGAGAAAAAAAATTAACACTTATGAAATGGTAAACAATATGGGTGGAGTCCCCTTTTGCATGTTTTGCACTTCTTCACTCTCCGTTTCACTATCACTCACAACAACATCACTATCGTCTCTTAACACTCTCCGTACAGTGTTTTCACTAAGAGGTGATGCACTATGCTTCATTTTGTAAACATTTTACAACAATAAACGAAACAACAACAAGTTAGCTCGGCACAATCGGCGAAACTGCGTAGTTGGTTAGTAAACAACAGACGACAGCTGACTCAGACTAGCGACGTCCACAGCCACTTGTATTTTGTTTTATTTATAACACTAATGTAATCGAAATACATTCAACTGAATGTTTTTTATTAGTTTATATCTTTATAAATACAATTATAACAAAATTAGAATTGTTTAGATATTTTTTGTATTTTTTACGAATATTTTAAAACACGTCCGTGTAGTAGGACGCTGGCTCTTCTTGCACAATTTACATGCGTCCTTGTAGTCGGACGCTGGCTCTTCTTGCACATTTTATGTACGTCCGTGTAGTCGGACGTTGGCACTGAAAGGGTTAAGTCTGATTTTTTATAGAAAAAGTTTGATCAAAAATATGACTGCAAAATCGAATGTTTCTTGAATGTTGTTCAACATTCAAGAAACATTTTTAGCGACAAGTCACTTATAGCTAACTTACTAAATCACTTCTAACTAAAATTGCATTTGTTTTAATAGACAATTGTAGCCATAGCAACTGTTTCAAAAATGTAAATGTACTGTACGGAAATATGGAATCTCTCAAAGATGAATGAGAATGAATTACTCCAGCCCAGTATAGAAAGAATAAACCCATAGAGACATAAAATAAAGTGACACTAGATCTGCATGAACATAATTTTAAAACATCTCAGATACTAACTCCAGGTTGACGAGAGCATCTAGGTTCTCTATGACAGTGATCTGGTTGTCATACAACTCCAGCTCTCGTAGAGTCGTCACTGTTGACAAGTTCTCGATCCGCTTGATGAGGTTCCACCGTAGGTAAAGCCGCTCCAGACACCTCAGAGGTTCCAGGTCCTCTATCTTTGCTATCCGCCGGTGGTTCAGGTCCAGTTCCTGCAAAAAATAAGAACTACACTGCAGTTGTATTTAAAGTACAAATTCAATATAATAACCACTTTTAATCCATCTCACTTTGACTATAAAAAGATGAGAACAACAATTGAGATATAGAAGAAAGAAAAAGGTGGAGAGAGAGAAAGAGCAATAAACATTATTTTAGTAAACACAAATAAATTAATTCATGCTTTTTCTTGGTACATTTGTGTACTGTTAATAGTGATTGAGCTCAGTTTACTCCAGAAAATTGAATGAACTCAGAATTATTTTGAAATTTGTAGGAGAACTAGGCAAAGTCAACAAATTATTTTGACTATGATAAAATTTGGAACTTAAAAGAAAAGAAACTACATATAAATAACTTGGTCATTGGTTTTTTTTCTCAATAAGTGGTGGTGATTGACAAAGCAATGGTTAACAAAAATGTGTTCATTTTGTTTTACAAACTGTAATCTTTCATAACACATGAAATAACGGTACTTTGGGATTATACCGACCACACACCCAGACATGAATCGTTATTTCACATTTCGTTTCTACTGATTACTAGATTAGCGTAGAACAATATTTCGTCAATATAAAACAGGAATTGTCTTATCGCAAAACCCCTCCCCATCCTCAGACAGAGGTCAAAGTCGAGCGTCTAGTAGATAACGTGATTGCAGAGTCTCGCCGCCCGTTCAGCTGGTGCATCGCTTTGTTGTACTTCCGTGTTTTACCTCTACATTTCTCCAAACACAAAAATTCAACAAAAACAAACATTTACCAAACTAAACTCTTTATTAAAAAAACACTAAAAACTTGTTTTTATTCTTGATCACATTCCGCCACCCAAAATGCGAGTGCCTCCGGCCATCAGCGCGGGCTTTGGCAGCACCTTTGGTGCTGCCCCGCGCTGATGTCGACGAAAGAAAAACATCCCTCGAGATAGTACCTATCAGTAAAATATCAAATTCTAGAGGGGCTAATCAGAAAATATAAATTGAATTGTAATGGAAAGGCAATTATGTACCGTGCAAATCACGTGATGCCGCGCGGTCTGCCGTAATCAGGATTCTCGAGAAAGATAAGATAACAGCGACAACAATAACGATCACAATACCTGGAAATGCTTGTAAGTTTGTAATTTTGTAATTGAAGAGTTGTTTTTTTCGTTCTATCATGTTTGTTTCTATAAATTTCTATTTTTGTGTTCTTCATACTAGTGTGGTCGGTATAATCCCAAAGTACCGAAATAACACATAAACATCACATAATACATCATAATTATCATAACACATGAAACACATGTCATTATTTCATGATACAATGAAATAAATACAATTTAATATAAATATATTTTATTTACACACAAACATAGCTATGGTGGGATGTTTGATTGATTTTAAATCTTAGCTTCAATTTACCTTCCACTCAGTTCAGCATCTGACAGTGTCTACGACACATCTGACAGAATTCTGTGACAGTATCAGATTTCAGATGCTGTAACGAGCGGAAGGTGAAATGGAGCTAAATCGAACATTTAAAATAAACCGTATTCAATTAAATTGAAAAAGAATAATCAGTGGAACAATTTGGACTTTCTGTGTATTCCTATGTATGATATAGAAGTTAGTTTTTATTTTTATGAGATATTAATGTTCTTCTGAGGAACAATATGCCATTTGCATATTGGCGTAATTCTTATCACCATACATAATTTTGGCTCATAACATTATTTCTTGTGATAGTACTGCCTGAACAATATAACTCGTTTCTTGAACAAAAGATGAAGAGTCTGGCCTTTATTTTTATATTTATTTATTTATATGATGTTTAACCTTTGTATTCATAAATGTTTTACTGTACAGACTCTATTACTTAAAAGCTACCACCTTTAAAACTGATCAATTTTTGCAATTTTGTAATTTTTTTCAGAATAGTAAAACTAAATTCCTCTATTGTTGGACATTTCAAATCTGTATAATTATAGCTTAATTTGGCAATATGTGTCTACTAAAATCCAAATTTTGTTTTAAAATTAAATTTGCTAAAATTTAAATCCATAGTTAATTTTTATAACTATGCATTCTTTATTTAATATAAGTTTTTAGGTCAAATAAAACATGCATTATAACGAAATACGAGGTTTGTTCAAAAAGTAACGGTAATTTTTAAGTTTTACACGTTTAGAAAGTCCAACTGTCAAGATCTATATATTATGTTGGTACTCATGGTAATGAAGTATAATACAATTTCCAGCTGTATTCATTGTTTACTTTTTCAGTCGCAGCTGTTAAGGTTAGACAATTTTTTATGAACTCAGCAATTTTTCATTTGTTAAAAAAATTTTGTGTAAGAAATTAAATAGTGTAGTAAATTGTGGGAAATGTTAACAAAGGCCTATGGTGAGCTGGTATAAGTAAAACAAGGGTTTAAGGGTGGTAGAAACATTTCGAAGATGGCCGTGAAGACACTGAAAATGACGAACACTCTAGATACCCAAGCACATCAACAACCAATGAAAACATGAAAAAGTGGAAGAAATAGATATGAGCGATCGCAATGGTTGTTACTTATGATCAGAGAGAAGTCGCTGATGATGTTGGCATATCAATTGGCTCAGGAATGGAAATTATTTTGAATGTTTCGGATATGTGTGGCAGCAGAATTTGTTCACAAATTGTTGAATTTAGAACAAAAACAGCGGTGAATGGACAACCGAATCGTGAATAATGTGTTGTTGCTCAAGAGTCACTAATGAATCAACGACAATGTAAAATTACTAAAAAATGTTTTAACAGATGACGAAACATGGGTTTATGGATATGACGTTGAAACTAAGGCTCAATCATCCCATAGGAGCCATTTTGGATAGCCAAGACTAAGACTCGACAATTGCAGTCGAACGTGAAGGTTATGCTCACCGTGTTCTTCAATTTCAATGCCATAGTGCATCATGAATTCTTGTCACAAGGTCAAACGGTCAATAAGGAATTCTACCAACAAGTTCAACACTGTTTGTGTGAAGCAATCTAAAAAAAAACTGCCCAGATTTGTGGAAAAACAAATTGATGGCTTTTGCACCATGACAATGCACCTGCTCACACTTGATAGCTTAGTCATTGAATTTTTGGCCAAAAACAGTACTGTAACAATGCCCCAGCCTTCATATTTTCCACACATGGTTCCGTAAGGTATTTATTCCAGAAACAAAGAGAACCTTTAAGGGGTGCCTTTTACAAGCATAATTGGCATTAAAAGTGCATCGTTGAAAGATCTAAAAGTTATCCGAAGGTGACAACATTAATGTAAACAAATAAATAAATATTTTGCCAAAAAATAAAAATTCCTGTTACATTTTGAACATTCTTTGTTTACTATAAACTGTAATAGAGTTATAAACACAGATGTATATTCTTAATGATTAAAAGTATCACGAATTAAAAACTGAAAAATGATTACGAGGAAACTATGAAATAGATTCACATAAATCCATTATAATTCATTTCCTCCCTTGATATATATGAATGTAATTTTTTAAGTAATGATTAAACATTGTAAATTATTATATTGCACCTATTTTGTACTCTATATTCATGACTGATGTCTTCTGATTCTGTCCTCAATTTTACAATAAGCCATACGTAATTCAAAGAAACGTCTCTTGTAAATAAAAGATTTATTACCATAAACAGAATTTTTTTTATTGTTGTATATTTAAATATTTTTCCCCTATATTTATCATATTGCATGTAGACATGAAATCTTTAGTTTAAAGCCTATTAAAGCCAATAGTAACTAAATCATTGTTTATTCACATAGAATACCATATACTTCTATATGATATTATCTTAGTATGCTCCTATCACATTCCTAGGATCATTATTTAATTAAAAATCACAACAAAGGTGAGATTTTGACAGAGCAATTATTTTTTTAGATAAAAATGTTTTTGTTTCACATAAGCCAAACATATCTGATTGCTAAATGAGTTTTGGTAGTGGCACAATATGAGTGGCATTTTGTAACTACGTTCAATACACATCTGGCTGGTTCAGTGTCATAGTGAAGGTGCTATTTTAACTACCCTAGACTAGTGTTCAAAATGGCCACCACAATTAACTCTCCCGCCGACTGAAGTAAATAGCATCATTGCATTTCTCTTGGTAAAGGAGAAGACATTATGAACTACACTACAAATGGTGCCAATTGTTTTGTGAAGAACGAACAGTGTTCACAATTTTATTAAACACACCCGAGGAGAAAATGTTCATCGTTATAATACAAGACGAGCCAAAGACTACAGCCTTCCAATTCACCACTCCACACAATACAGCAAGAAGCCGTCATACATGGGACGCAAACTATATAATGCACTACATGAATCCATGAAGAACCTCAGCTCTACGAAACTCAAGAAACAACTGCATGACTGGCTGATGGAACGACCACTTTACACACTGGAAGAATTCTTCACTACAACGAAAAACTCTTAAGTAATGTAAAGCAAAACCAAGAAAAATACCTACTACGCAATTTTGACACCATTAAATTCCTAAACGAAATTGTAAATAAAGAATTTTTTACTTTGACTTTGAAAAGCAAAGTGATTGATGCTCTGTAGTTACCAATGACATTGTAAGTTTAGGAAAAATCAAAGTTTCACAGTCGCAGATTATGAAAACATTTTCTACGACTGAGAAACTCGGAATTGTAAATTCTGAGCCCAAGGATACCCAAACTCTTGATTGATGAAGACAAAACAAAGGTAACGAGAAAAAGTTTCTAAAGTTTCTTATCTGATAACATGAAAAATGTGATTTATTTCTTAATCACATGGCCACTGGTGATGAAACATGGGTGGCTTATGTCAATGTCAAACAAAAAAGACAATCAATGGAGTAAAGTCACACCTTGTTGCCATGAAAACTGCTGTGATCGGTTATGTACATAGGTGGCAGAATTTTATTCAACTAATATTGAAAAGCTTCTAATTAGATACAATAAGTGATTAAATGTAAACAATAACTATGTTTAAAAAATAGTATAAGAGTAATTCTTTCAAGTGTATACAATAAAAACGCTGTAAAATATAAGTGTTATTTTTTATTTATTAAAGCAACTTATTTTCTGAATGGCCCTAGAAATTAATATTTCAAATTAAGTACTGTATTCCACTACTTCTGGTAAGCCAACCGATCACAAAATACTCACCTCACATTCTACGTCTATGATTAGGTCTTCTATACTTTGCTCCTCTTCTTCCTGTTTATCCCCTCCTGTGCAAAGACAACAGTCATTAATTTTAGAATGAGAATATTACTTAATTAATTTTAGTTTTCAACAACTCCACAAAGTTTAAATGGGGTTTGCATAAATTCAAGCAAACTTAGGTGTTAACATGCAGTCAGTTGTGTTTATACCTGGAAGACTTGTATCTTCGACACTAGCGGACGTGTCCACACTGACCGACTTCCTGACATGTGTTGCTGCTGCTGGCAGGGGGTTACTGTCTAGAACAAGCCATTTACAGAAGCAAACCCAGCACACAAACTGTTAGTCAGCCAAAACTTATTTCTTAAAGCATAACATGTTAGATATTGTATGCAGTACAAACAATAATAATAATGTAGATCCTAATATTAGTGATACATGCTTAGGTCTATCATGTATATTTACAAAGCTTAATCAATTAGCCCAGATTCATAACTGTGACTTATGCGATCATAGCACAGATCAGATGTTGGCTCACAACCGGAGCGTGATCTTGATTTGGGATATATTGGAAACAACGCAGTTATGGTGGGAACGGTTGATTCAATGTGAATTTTGAGTTCAGCTCCAGTTCGACTTCCTCTTAGTGCAGCATCTAGAATCTGACGCTGTCACGAACTTGACTTCTGGAATCTGGTGTCACGTTCGTCTGAAGAGATCCCAAAAAAATTGACAGCAAATAAGCTCAAAATGAACGCTTTACATTGGTTCGACATCAGAGACACATAGACTGCAAAACATAGTATAATCTAGGTGAAATGGTATTTTCATTATCTCATCTCAATTATGCACCTGATGAGGTGTCTCTGATTTTGAAACGATGTAGAGTGTTCATCTTGCCTGTTTTTTTGGAGGATCTCTTCAGACGAATGTGACGCCAGATCCCATCAATCAGATTCTATAATATGCACTAAGAGGAAGGTGAACTAGAGCTGAAACTACACTAGTTGAATTGTTCTTAAAATTTGCAGAAACAAGTTTATGGAAATCAGGCGCGGTCCCACTTACTCTTATTGATTTATTCTTGATGAAATTAGTTTATATTGTAACTGAGCATTAATTTATGTTTAATTTTGACTTAACTTTTTAATATTGGCAATCAAAGCAGTCTAATTTTAACTGATGGTTGACTGAATATTAGGTTACTCTGCCGATTTAAGGTACAAGTACGAAGCTTTGAAATGAGGTTCCTGATATATTATGCTATCTTTGTTAGGCAAAACCGTCACTCTTTAAGGCATCAATAACCGTGCATTAACAACAGTTAAAATCTTAAAATCTAAGTTTGTCACTCTTTAAGGCATCAATAACCGTGCATTACAACAGTTAAAACCTTAAATCTAAGTTATTACTAACCGATGTTTACGTCTCTGGTGTCAAAACGTTTGTAATTAAATATAGACTTTATTATCCTATTTAAACATTAATCGGTTTTTCCAGTATTAAGCAATCTTGAAAAGTTAAATGATAATATTAAGAATCTGACCAATGTTTATAGTAAATTTATTGTTTGTTTTGACACAAAGAACAAAATTCCAAAATATTTCCGCAGAGTTTGTAAATACCCTATATAAAGGGAATATTCGATTCCTTACATCCTATAAGGATGCATAAAAATGGATTTTACTTCTAATGCCCTTGAAGGGTACATAGCTTGGATGGGATATTTAACAACTTTTTTTTGGAGATTAAATCCTATATAAACATTGCATAGAATATGTAGAAGATACAATTAGATAAGATTCCAATTATAGGCCTATAATTGGATCTATAGGTTGAAGATTATTTATCCACCTGAGCAAGACATCAGTGTGTAGGTCTCCTGATTAGGTGTTTAGGTAATTTGATAGTATTAACATGTGAGTGTTTCAGTATAAAATAAACAAAAAATTAAAAATTTATAAACTTAAAGAAGCACTTTAAATTTATAGTTTTGTATAAAACTTATTTTACTACATTTCAATACTAAACCTATAAAAAATATCTTTGTTAGCCAACTTTCAAACTGGCAGAGGTTTAAAATTTGTATGCCAAATTTCACACAAACAAAAAACTGGTGTAAGAGCAAACATTTTCAAAAGACAAAAACTATAGGACTACAAACTACTATCAGCATAATTGTTGAAATAGACAACTAAGTTCATGAATATTTCCCCTCAAATATTCGTCTGTCAAGATTAATTCAACTTTCTTCTTACAGATACGACTCATTAAGGTTTTGATAAATGTTTACTTTAACAAATACACATTATTTGTTGTTTTTTCAAAAGAAAAAGGGGTCAGTCCCTACATATGCTTAAGGAAAACATTTATTGGTTGCTTGATCATCTAAAAAAAATGTATATTAATGAGTAGATTCTCTTAAGTCTGGTAAGTCAAAATACATTTTTTTAAATCTTTTTATTGACCCCAAGGGCAATCCATTCTGAGTACTTTTAAAAACCATAGATATCTTTGAACACAAAAAGTAGTACGTGGACTAACACAAAATTCGTTGCCATTTTTAAACTGTGAACTATAAGAAATCTGTCGACTTAGCAGATCTAAGTGTATTTACTCATTAAATATAAAAATTTTCTGAGATGGCCAAGCAACCAGTGCTGGATTACTTGGTACGAATTGACCCAAATGTTTAAAGAGTAAATTAAAAAGACTACAGAAAACATTCCATTTTGGAAAAACCAGTAAAAGCAACTAGTAGTTGAAAGGGGTAACAGTAAATGCCATCAACCATCAGCGTGGGCTACGACTCACAACACTATTCACTACCACCAAAAAAAATATAAAGAACATCTTTTTCTTTAAATGAACTATGCAACAAAATCTAACCAATGGAGAAAAGCAACACAAAGATGCCCGAAGAAGTTGTGCAATATTAAACAAGACTGAAATAACAAAAAAGAAATGAATAAACTTCACCATGGACTTAGAAACTACAGCCAAAATGACGAAAAAAAAAACAGGAAAAAAGTACTGAAAATTCCTTAAATTATACAAATACAATCCAAATACAATTGGTGGCTCTCTAATGCCTGCCCTTTTTTCATGTGAATGTTGATAACCTCATGTCGCGACCCCTCCTTAGTTTTATATCCTCCCACGCAGAAAGTCCTATCCACCCATGGTCCTCTAAATCAATGGACTAACTGAGATATTTATGAGAGGTGTTGAATTAAAACTCACCAACTTTAAAAAATAAAAATATTGGGAAATCACAAACAACTGTTTCGGGTGCTTAGTCTTGGCTCGGAATAAAAGTAATTACATTAATTAGAACAATAATCATAGAAACTCTTTGTTACAACATATATTAGCAAAGCTTACACTGTGTTCTTATAAATTAAAAAAAAATTGGAGTTAGAGAGTTTTTGACATTGACACCTGGAGTTAAGAGAGTTTTTTACCTGTAACAATATGGAATTGAGTTTTGATCCTCATAAAGTATTATTATTTTTTATTACCAAAGTATCAATTTTTGTTTAATTAAATAAGTAAAATTTAGCTGTAGTTAAGATTAGTTCTTTGTACTTAATTTTAAAATTTGGAATATTAATTAGTATTAGTCTTTACTAGATAGATCAAAACAATGACAGATTTTCATTAATCTAGATATTAAATGTATTGAAAATAAGTACCAAAGAAGCTCTTTGTAAAATTCCATCTACTTTTAAAAATATAAAATACAAATTGAGGCTAAACAATTAAAAATAAGATTCTCGTCAGTTATTTTCATACAACTGATTACCTTTTGTGTCATCTGTCGTGTGCTGTAGCTTCGTTCAGAATCCCAATAAAAAACTGTAGATCTTCCAGATTATACCCATTTTCTCCATAATGTTTGGCGAATTAAGAGCTTTTTCACATCATTCTGTTTTGCATTGCTAAGAAACAGTTTTTTTCTGGAAGAAACAGTGAGCTATAGCTTGCACAGTTGCTAAGGTAAGGGATTTCTCCACACACTGTGATTTTTTTCTGAGTAACCAAACGGTTTCTTGAGATTTTTTGTATCGAGTATAATTTTTACATAAACCCTCGTACATTTGGAAACTGTAAAATACCATTGATTGGTAGGCTTTAATATGCTATTAATACAATGTTTGAAACCAAGGACATTGCAGTCTTTGCCATCTTTATGGTCATAACTGATAAGATTATTTAGTAAACTTCCTCAGGATTTTGAATTACTTTCAATTATTTGGCTTAACTGGAGTAATTAACATCTCTATAACTCCATGAAAATAATACAAATTCCAAGCATAATAAACAATGTGCAGAGCACACCACCAAAACACAACTTAAAAATATAACCAAAACCAACTAACCCAGCAGTTTATTCAGTGCTTTACTCCGATTGGCTAGAGAATCAATGAATACTCAGCTGGCTGAAAAATTTAAGGATAGATATACACTCTCTAAACGCCATGGAACTAGTATGTTTTGATTATGACAAGTAGTCTAAAATGTACTCTTAAATAAGTTCTAGTAAGTTTTGACATGAAATAAGTATAGATATGGAAGTAGGGATAAACAAAGAATAGCAAAAAATAATCAGAAATTCGAATTGTTGGAGTTAGTGAGTTTTGATTCTGCACCCCTCATATAGAGGCCTAGGCTAATCTAAAATTCAAACACATACATTAATAATTTTTGTTGCAATAGGCCTATAGGGTTTGTTAGCTCATAAAAACTCTTTCTGAAAATGAAAGTAGCCTCAATTAGGCTATTTTGATAAATCGTTAAAATAGTTTTTAGATATTTTTTGTAACGTGGCCAAAGTATTATCCAAGGTTTTTTAAGTAGACTAAGCTTTGTAGATAAATTTCCTATTTTCATTAATGGACTGTGTCGTTCCATATTAAAACAGTTCCCCTAAAACAGTAATCAATGACGTGGTAAGACTCATTCTGGCTGGAAGTCTCATGTAAATTTCAGGAATGGGCTGAAAAGTAGAGATTAACTGCTGAGGAGTTGGTAGAGCAAGGCTTGCCCAATCACATCTCATTAAAGATTCTGGAGGAATAGTTCAATATGAAAAGTCCTCAACTAGTACTTCCCAATATCAGTATCACTTAAAGCAACACAACTAATCTTAGGGTGGTCTGAAGGCCCTGTTTTTTTGACATGATGACCAAGCTGGAGAAGCATAATTCAAGGCACCTTGTATTACACAAGTACTGTATGTAGACTTTTGTATTAGTTAAATGACCTTATAAATATCCTGCCATAATTTTTAACTGTTGTAATGCTTAATTAATTTATTTATTACACTATTGTTTTTTAAACATATGGTATAGTATAACAAAACTAATCCTAAACACTCCATGAAAAGTAAATTAAATTGTTTTTACTTACCAGAATTATTTGAATTTTCCATTTCTGAAGATAACTCTACACTTATTAAGAAATAATATACCTTTCAACAGAATTATAAATAACCAAAGTATCACAAGTAACCAAAGATCAAATTATGCAATAATTTATTTTTCAATTTCACAACACGTTCAAACTAAACTGATAATAACCAAAAGAATTGTGAAGGCTGAAATGGAGCAAATTAACACCAAAATCTAACGCAAAAATTTCAAACATAACATACCAGACTGAGTAATTGAGTAATGTCAATGCCTGATAACTCATTGGTCGAATCTGGAAAGCAACCGGTGACACCGGTAACAGGAAAAAGTAGCAGATTAGTCAAAATGAGTGCGTTTTATGGCAAGGAATTATTGATAATTCCATAACCAAGAAAATGGACCACGGACTAATTCTATGAATTCTTTTTTTTCTAGAACTGTTTTACTTTACAATTTGTTCTAGAAAATATAAAGAACATTAAGTAAAAACTATGAAACATATAAATTAGCGTGAGCAAGACCCTATTTCTATAATTATTTCAACGGTTTTCCCATTACATATACTTCATACAATATTGTGCAGTATATAAACTTATCAAACAAAACAGGTTCAAACTTAACAACAACAAAATTTATGTAGAACAAAGTAAATCCATAACAAGAGACTCTAAAGTGCATATTCGCAACAAAAAATTATGGTTGCCTGTAAAGTCGGTTTTTACGGGCGAAGATTTTACGTGACAACGTCTTTTTCTCGGTAGAATATTTTATTGATATGAATATTATTAAATTGCACAATAGGAACAAGGAATTGAATGAAAATAAGAATTGCACAAATTTTAACTATAGAAATGTATTTATGTTTACTAAAACATTGTACATAATTTGAAATTAATTAAAATTTGTTATTGTAAATGGTTAAAAGTTGAATAAAACATTTACTAAAATTGGAATTTGAAATTCTTGCTAAACACAGTTAAATTCTAACTCCGCGCTTGGTGATTGGTCGGTTTAGTTCGTTTGTTTGGTCGCACTGTTATGACAGGTTAGAGGTTATAATTTGTTATTTTAAAATGTTTTGACTAGCAATACGCGCTGTTTCTTCTCAATCGACTGAATTACGATTGATTGCAGAGTGATTTAAACTAATAATTTACTTAACACTATCAACATTTGTCAATAGTATGACATAACCTATAAACTCAGTTTCTCAACTTTTGTGTCGTCAATCTTACAATTAATCAATCAATCATAGTTTACGATAATGAAACATCAGTGTACAATTATTTACCTTTATTGTTGTAGTTGTTGTAAATGACGAATCTAAGCACTCCACATTTTCACGAATAAACATAGTTTATCTGCTTTATCCCGTGCGGTGGACCCACAGTTATCTGCTTTATCCCGTGCGGATCCCGTGCGGCGGACCCACTGAACGGACATCGTAACGTTACCGGGCGTTACACTTTTTCATGAGTGACTCCGAGCCGCAACCTAATTTAAGACGTTGTCACGTCAAAAAAAAAAAACAAAAACAAAAACAAACAAAAAACAAAAAAACATACGTGAAAGTGTGGAACTGCTATAATAAAGTTCAAACTACTTAACACAAAAACGTTTAAAATTAGTGAAATAAATGAATTAATAAACATAAAGAGTATTCCCAAAACAAAAAATAATAAAACCGGGATATAATAAATATAAATAAGGTAAACAACAACAATAAAGTTAACAAAAACGACAGGTAAATAAGACGGTGTTGAATACGTCTCTCGCTCTAACAAAAGATAGAATAATTTAAAAACAAAGCAATGAGGGAAAGAGAAAAAAACAAAGTTATTTATTTATTTATTTATTTCAACGGGAGAAACCCAATAACATCAAAAAAATATACAATGAAAAATTTTACAAGTGGTGGCTAACATGCATAAACTAATGAATGACTAGGAGCTACGTATTACTTACAAAACAAGCACATAATTAATTGATATCAAAACAAACATCTGTAAGTTTACCAGTCAACAACAAATGAAAAATAAAATATTTAGAAGAAAAAAAGATAACAGAATTAATATCTATGAAAGGATAACAATTTATATAAAAATTCTGAAGTTATAGAGAAACGAATAATAAATACATTTCCAAAGAATCAAAGCAGCGCATCTACACACACACACACACACACACACACACACACACACACACACACACACACACACACACACACACACACACACACACACACACACACACACACACACACACACACACACACACACACACACACACACACACACACACACACACACACACACACACACACACACACACACACACACACACACACACACACACACACACACACACACACACACACACCACACACACACACACACACACACACACACACACACACACACACACACACACACACACACACACACACACACACACACCACACACACACACACACACACACACACACACACACACACACACACACACACACACACACACACACAACAACACACACACACACACACACACACACACACACCACACACACACACACACACACACACACACACACACACACACACACACACACAGATAATAAATAATAATAACAATAATAATATTCTATAACAAATGTCGCTAATAATATATAATTCAACAAAAATCAATAACCATAAATGACGCTTGCAATTTCTATAATACCAAGGCATTTACAGTTTTCTTCTTGACCACAGTGACCACTATCAGCGAAGAACTCCACGTGAGGAGATACTATGTTTTCCAAGACGTTTGGATACGTATGAGAGTACTATTGGCTTCATATTTTCGAACCAACGTGACGTCTGCCGAATAGTTCTGAAGATCTCGTACCCATTGGACAGCGAAAGAAAACTCCTCTCAAGATCTCTGGACTAACAATGCCGCCAGTGATAAGTTTGTGCAGAAACATAACCCCCTGGATACTCCTTCTGGTTTCCAGGGAACAAAGTCCCAATTCTTCCTCGATAAACCGCAGCGGTACGTCTCTGTAGGCGAATCCCCAGCCTACAACCAAATAGACGGATGAATTTGTCTTGTATAGATTGAATCTGGCGCACCAAAGTTACTTGATGAGGAGACCACATGACACAACTATACTCAAGCAGAGGTCGAACTAGTGTGCAGTATAGCGTCCCCGAGTACAGTAGGATCATGAAAGTCTCTGGAAGAGCGAGTTATGAAACCAAGTGCCTTAGCAGCTCTGGCACAAATGTTGTTAATATGTTCGTGGGGGGTTAAGTCTTCACTCAGAACTATGCCAAGATCTCGGACAATGTTGCTTCTTGATAAATAGGGCACCGTCAAGCGTATAATTGAAATATATGGGAGACTTGGTTCGATGAAATGTGATACAAGAGCTTTTATTTATATTAAGCGTCATATCATTTTGACGACACCAACTCTTGACTGCATCCAGCCACACTGAAGATTCAAGCAATCGACTTCACTTTCTATGGAACTGTATAGTTTAATGTCGTCGGCGAAAAGAAGAGAGTCCCACCTTAATGATGTCAACAATGTCATTGATGAAGATGTTAAATAAAAGGGGTCCCAAATGCGAGCCTTGAGGTACTCCAGATGTAACGACGAACTCAGAAGAAAGGGATCCAAAAGAATTTTACCACAAGTCTTCGATTAGACAGATAACTGCCAATCCATTCAAGAAGGTACCCGACAACACCGTAAGCTTCCAATTTGGCCAGAAGATGGGAATGACTAACTCTGTCAAAGGCCTTCGAAAAGTCAAGATAGAATGGCATCGAGTTGTTTGCGGTTGCTAAAGGCCTCAACAATTTTCGTTTCCAATACAATCAGATTAGTAGTTGTAGATTTTCCTCTGCAGAAACCATGTTGTTTTGGTGAGATGACATTAAGAAAGAGAGGGTTGAGTTTCTTCACAACGAAGCTTTTCGAAAATCTTGACCAACAGCTGACTGGATATACTATCGGACGATAGTTGGTAGCATCTTCCTTAGATCCACCTTTATGTATTGGTACGACATAGCTCAGCTTGAGGACGTCTGGAAAGATTCCATCATGGAGTGACTTATTGAAGAGAGCTTGCAGAGGGTTACAAAGCAGTACCCTACAGTAATCGAAGGGACACTCGATGGAATAAGATCAGGGCCGCATCCCTTGGTAACATCAAGTTCACCCAGGGCATCAAAAACCTCCCGAGGTAGTGAAGGACAACTCACTAAGGCAGAAGGGAGTGTTGAATCTGTAACTGTTGCTAACGAGTGAAGGTAGGCGAGAAAACAGAAGAAAAGTAGCTTGCGAATAAATCACACATCCTGCTTGGCCTCAGTTTCCGATTGATCTCCCTACTTAAAGAGTAGAGGGGCACATATCAAGACGTTTGTTGTTCCTAGCAAAGTTCCAAAAAGCCTTCGGATCAGAGGTAATGCAACCTTGAAACATACGTAATGTATTCGTAGTAGCACACTCTTGACAAATTAGACGACATTGAGTTCGGATTCTTGAAAACTCAGCGTATGATTGTTCATCGAGAGAATCCTTGTATTTCCGATGCAGTCTCTTCTTTTTCAATTGTAAGGTTTGTAATTCGGTGAGAACCAACATGGAAACCTGGAAGCAAGCCAATTTTCTTGAGTGGAGTGTGTTTTGCAACGATTTTCCCTCAGTACATCACAAAAATGTTCAAAAAAGCATATTAAACATCAAGAGTTTCATTCTGGTAGAATAAGTTCCTCAGCCTATCAGACTAATTATATACTTCATGAAGAACGAACATGTCTGCCCAAAGCTGGGCACCATAGGTTATACTTCAGGTTTGCCGTTTGAGGAAAAACACTCCTGTAGGACTCCTATCGACTGGCCGAAAAAGTGTAACAGCACTGCTCCCACGACTTCTTAGGCGTCGTTGAAAAAAGGAAGAGAAAATACTATCCTGTTTGAAACCATATAGTAGTGGGCTGGAATCGTTTGAGCCGAAAGTGTACTTCTTTCCTCTTGAAGATCGAGTTCTTGGGCACTATTAAAATCAATCGAGTCACAGATTAATTTAACCAGGCAGATCAGTAAGTCCGTTCAGACATTCTTAGTAGGAACAACTGAGCTCAAAGACATGTATTAATCTCCGCTGACCAAGAATCCCAAGTCGAAAGAAGAGTAAAGTTTACATTAAACTGGTATTTTCACGAGTAACACGAAAGCCACAAGCCCAAAGGGCCCAACGAAATCGCACCAACCTCAACCTTTCTACTATCCCCAACGTTCAAAGCATACCCTTGCGTACTCTCAATAATGGGCGTTATTCCGAGAAACAGTCCTTTGGCAATAACAACACTAGTATCACTATCATCTCGGAACATATTTTAAAAATTACTTAAGTTATTGAGTATTATAAGACGGTTAATTGAGGAGAGGTTTAAGGAAAGTTTGATTTATTTTGAAAGAGTTACTTAATCTTTGTTCCACCTGTGTGTAGAAAAAAGTGTTCTTGGCCAGATTCTTTGGGTGCACATATTTCATTATTTATATTTCTAAATGACAATTGTTGAATTATTTATTTCAAATTTAACCTGTTCGATTTATGTCGGGGTTTTTAGTGATTTCCATTTTAACTGATCTTTGTTCTCAGCATACTACCTCTACAACCAAAGAGCTTTTCGAAGTGCGAATGCCATATGCACCCGTGTGTTAATGCTAAGGTTTTATGGTTTAATGTAGCAAAAACCTTATTGAGGACCAGAGCTTTGCAGTTTCTATTATTTTATAAATATGAAGTTTCACGGAACTACTTTATATTTGGATTTATGTACCTCTACGTTTTGAAAATTAAGCAGCTTTTTTTGTATTACGCTCACTGTCCTAAGCGTTGTTATAGGATCGCAAAATACAATTACGTTTTATTGGATCAATGCCAAAACGTTCCTAAACAAACATTATATAGTTTACTGGGAATATAACCCATCATTGAAGGAGTGTGAATTTAAGTATAAAGAGAAGTAACCTTCTCTTGTTACACACGGCACTAAATTAGAGTTATATTCAGAGACACGCACGTTTATGATTTTGAGCTTATTGATAATGAACATTTTATTATCAATATTTCAGGATTCTGGGAAAGGATCTCCTAAAAAATAGGTTTGATTTTCTGTCATGTTAAATGTGTAAGTGGAAATGATCATGGTATGATTCATATTTGATTTATTTTTCAATGTAACCTGAATCTCAATGTTTGAATTTACACACAAGTTGCCGGGTTCCTTAGGACATAGGTTAATAGTCTGGTGTTGTTCATTATTCGCTGGACATGGCATGAAAAATATTGTGGACCCAGGTGACTAACTTTGTGCTTTTGTAACCATAAGCGATAGCAGTTTTTTTTTTATTGCCACACCATAGCAATAATTTGTGTAACCCGTTCCTGTACCTACGTGTCTGTCCGGTAAGGGTTGATCTATTTTCCTGATAAAGAATTTCCCTAATCTGCTAAGTGGTAATTATAACTTCATTTTCTCAAGAAGCTGTTCCATTCTTTTTTTAACGTGCTCTCCACCTCGCCCTGTCCAAGTTTGGTCCAAGATCTCAAAACCAACTTTCTAAATGCCAATTCCCAATAGAGCGACTACGGGGTCCCCTGCAAGAGGATTAATTCCTCAGTCCAATTTGTTTTTCTCGATATATGTCAAATGACATTGGTTCAATCGCACTAGTGCATGGAGAAAATCCGCGTGCAGTATGCTGATGATTACGACTCTCTGTTTTCAAGTGGGAAAAAATCAAAATCTCTTTTGGAAGAACAGACTTTTTTTTGAAATCAACAATTGAGCGTGTTCAATCCCACTTTCTTCAACAGCCCCAATCTTTAAAACAAAACACAAAAACAAAATCCAATGTCATGAACTTCTCGCATCTGCAGCACGGCTGACTCAGGAATGTAGGCCCTATGGCTCCATCATGTTATAGTAGATTCATTTCTGAAGAAGTTATCCAAGCACTAAAGTTCCTTGGAATTAACACCTAGATCGTGGGTTTATTTTTTTTATTTTATTAATTTTTATTATTTAAACGGCCATCACCATTTCTCTCAACAAGTAAGGTTTCCAAATTTTATCTACATAGCAATAACAATTTTTTCGACCCAACTAGACAAAACTAACATCTAGCTAGACTAATAACTAAAAAAAGCAAATAGAAATATGGAACTAAGTAAATCAAAACAACTGTAGTATAAATAATCGAAAACAAAATGTACATATGGAAATTTATTAAGATGATATACAATGAAAAGTATATCATATGATTAGATAACAAGTAATGTGTAAACAACAATAAATATATAACAATAACAAAGAAAGAGATGCTTAACAAGGAGATTGACATGTATTGCGCCAAAATTAATCCTCAGGCTATATTATGGACTTGTTACGGTCTTTTGCTAAGGTTTAGCCCTAACTCCAAGTGTCTGATGACGACGTACTATGGATTGATTTACTACTCACCTTTAGCTACGGAGTCCGGTAAATTGTGGTGGTGCCTAGCTGCAAACATACCAGTTGGTGAGAGTTGTTTACAAATATGGTCAAGGAAGCCAAGCGATTCCGAATAAATTAGGCTCAATATCTTTGAGACATTTGAAAATAGTCCATGTAGAGAAACCTTCAAAACATTTGACACATTGGTGGGGGGAGGACCAAGTCTCTCTAAATGCGTATCAAAACTAATTATGTTCAAAGATGTTTCTAAATGTGCCATGACTACATTGACCAAGAATTTCAGTTCGTATCTGAAGAACCTAGAACGCAGAAGGAAAAACTACTCCGGTGACTGATAAAACAAAATAAAAAAATAAAAAAATATAAAAAAAAAGTTATTAAAAAAAAAAAAGAATAAAAAAAAAAAAAAAAATAAGAAAAAACTATAAAATATTGCTAAGATAAGAAAAAATATAAACACAGAAACGGTGGCTTTATAAACCGAACGGTACTGCCATCACCAACGGCGCATGTTGTTCACTTCAGTTCAATCTTGCATCACACAAGCTGTCCAATTTTGATAAAGAATGCCGATGGACGACGTGACACCCAATGTGCTATAAAAAACTCGTTTGAAAACGCTTTTATAGCTACACACAACATTTATATAATGATTACCGGGTTTTTTTGGAATTTTAACTGGAGAAATCAACCCATATCAAGAGATTGACTTCGGCGCTGATAAGGTGTGAAAATTGGGCAAATGGATGAGTGGATGCTCAATTGAATGTTGAATCTAGTGTATGTTTATGATGTGTAGAATCTGAATAAAAGTGTGGTAAGAAATGTTCAAAATTTTAACTCTGGAAACTTGCAATTTGGTACTTTTGGCCTATATACATGTGCTATATAATGCACTTCCCGCATATAACACATATGATTTGATTGATTGACTTCTAAAAAGCTTGCGGTGAGTAGGCAATTAAGGGCTCTGCAGCCATGCTCAGATTTTCCGTCCGTAATAGCATGTGAGTATAAGGTGAGTATAATAATGTAACGTATAGTAAATACCTTTGTGTTAAATATATATAGAGATATGTAATATACATTTTTATATTATTGAACCTAAATAATAGGAATTCACAATACAACGTCTTACATCATGACGAACTGAATTGTTTTCGTTACGATACTAAGACAAGCATTCCACTTTGATAAATTTGTCTTTTTATTTATTCTTATTTCTAAACTGTCATATAAATAAAAATAGTTGCGTTTAAGTATTATAATCATATAATGTTTATGTGTTCAATTAGTTTATGTTACAGTGGTACATAAGAATAAGTCACCTGTGAGAAATTTGGATAACCGATTGCATGTAGTTCCGTGTTTATAGCATTTACGACGTGAAGGAAATAAGTATAACATTCTTTTTAACAGGCAGTGCATAAATATTTCCCATGTAAACACATGGGAAGAACCTTTAGGTGGGTAAGAAAATATAGAACTCTCAGCTGAAAATTGCTCCCATATGTAGAATATTTACAGTTAAATAATATCAGTTGAATAGCATTTGTATACAAAGATTTGAACCAACTTTATGCGCTTCTCGCATGGTGGCATTAACTTGTGGCACAAACAGCAGGAAATGGTCCCTACAGACAGGTTTTAGGTTTCAAATCCCTTTATTTGTGTACATAATTAAAAAACTAATGCTATAAGTTTGTTTCAATGTAAAGGGCAAG
>NW_025779099.1:0-18907 GCF_021130785.1 Homalodisca vitripennis | reverse complement strand
ATTAGTAGTGTCGGATGGATATCTTTGACGAAGAAGTCGGCGTAGTCTATGAATAAGCTTGTTTGTAGCGCCCTTCTCGCTCGAGATTCTAAGTTTCCCGTAGACCCACGTGACATACCAATTTAAAATTCAAAAATACTAAATTGAATTTTCAGGAACAGATTTATATTACTAAATTCAATTTTCTCCAAATAAGCTTTTTATTGCAACTAATGTTTGTTTGCCACATGAGAGTGTGATTTTTTTATTAAGTGATAGTGGGAATGGTGGTCGATAAACAACATGTTTTGCTAAGATTCCTGTCTTATGGATGCTAAAAAGCTTCTGGTATCTTTAATTTGTATTAGCCTAAACTGTAGTTACGTGTTAGGTTGGCTATCCACCGTGTGGAATAAATCAGATTTGTGTATAACTGAACTATTGGCAACTGTTCGGAAAACCCCTGGTATATTCGCCAACAAAAATGTGCATACACTCAAGAACATTTTAATTTGGAATATGTTTTTAAAATGTTCCAGAAAAATATATTTTTCTGCCAGACTCCTCCTGAAATATTTACCGTATAGTCTCCTACCAAAGTTTTGTTTTCATTTTAAACCAAAAGTTGAAACGTAATCTCTATATATATAAAAATGAATGTTTGTAAGTTTGTCCCTTTATGGAATCGTGAACTATTCGGACCGATCATGATGAAAATTTGTACGTATAATGTATTATTTCCACGGAGAAAGGTTAATAAGCTATGCCCATCGCCCTTTCCCGATTCAGGATTCCGTCCCCCCTGGTTACAGAAATACCCATAAGAAATTCATTGCAGCAAACATATGTTAACGTCTTTTCAAAATTTTTAATCAGCTGTTCTTTGTAAACATATATTACACTTATAGTTTTTTAAAGCATAGAGTAAGCTTAAGAGAAACGACAAATTTTGTTTAAACTGTTTGTGCAATCACTGTTAAACATAGACTTTAGCTATCCAGATAATACAATTCAAATTTGACGTAAAAATTCCCCATTAACTGCAATATTTATTTAATATAAAACCATTGCTCATGCTTGATCAGAAGAGTAATGCAGATATCATAATTACTTATCTTATGCGTTGGCTACAAATATAAAGAATGTTATAAAATCAACCTTAGTTGTATTTTTTTGAACAGAAGTATGGTTCTCCAAAACTCCGTGTGTACATATTCTCTCGATCGAGACAACAAAGCAAGCTCAATCGTGGCCATTCGGAGATATAACTAATTTAATCTAAAATTTATTATAGTAAAGAAAAAAAATTTACTAAGTTATATAAGGACTTCGGTTCTTAAGATTATGCGAGCGAAGCCGGTGGGTAACAGCGTAGATAGAGGCAGGAATATGTAACATACCTTCATAATACGCCCAAGAGGCTCACGATGGAACGACTCTACAATTATCTATCCGCAATGTTTAGAATTGTGAAAGAAAAAGAATAAGTGAATATAGTGCACTGTTTTCAACGGGAAATTGCGTGCGAATCCCGCGGGCAAAATTTGCAAAAAATTATTGAAATATGCGCAGCAAAGCGCGCCGTGCCCGCTAAGTATTTATATGAAAAATGAAACTGTTCGTGTGTAACAGCATCACTCACAAACGGCTGGACGGATTCGCCTAATTTTTTTTAAATTTGTTCGTCTTGAGTCTGTTGAAGGTTATAGGATATCTTTTGATCCCTTTCCCGATTCAGGATTCCGCCCCACTGGTTACAGTGAAATACCCGTAAGAAATGGCATTGCAGCAAACATATGTTATTAAGTGAAATAGTCTTTTCAAAATTTTAATCAGCTGTTCTTTGTAAACATATATAATGCGAACAAAAAATATACTTTTATATATAATTTAATTACTACACTTATTAGTTTTAAAGCATAGAGTAAGCTTAAGAGACACGAACCAAATTTTTGTTATGTTTAAAGCTGTTTTCGGCAATCACTGTTATACATAGACTTTAACTATCCAGATAATTCAATTCAAATTTTGACCGTAAAAATTCACCTTTAACTGCAATATATTATTTAATATAAACCCATATGCTCATGCTTTATCAGAAGAGCAATGCAGATATCATAATTACTATCTTACGTTGGCTACAAATATAAAGAATGTTATAAAATCAACCTTAGTTTGTTTTTTTTTTGGACAGAAGTATCAGGAATGTGGTACATACCTTCATAATGCCGCCCAAGAAGCTCACGAAGGAACGACTATCAATTATCTCAGCAATGTTTTAGAATGTGATAGAAAATGAATAAGTGAATATAGTGTACTGTATTCAACCGTGGAAATTGAAGTGCCGAAGCCGCGGGAAAAACTTATTGAAATGCGCAGCGAAGGCCGCGCCGGGTCCGCTAGTTGTCTTATAAATTTTTAAATATAGATTTTGTAATTTCCTTTAACTTATCTTGATTTTTAGATAATATTTTCATATCGGTAAATATAAAAACATAACTTTCTTTTTACGTTAATTAAAATATGTACTATCTAACCTTGTATAATTTCGTACAAGTCGAAAGTAATAACAATGCATACACGTGAATCTGTAAAACTTGACAACCAATTATACAAAATGTAGAATTAATGATAACACGCTGTGAATCCGATTTGATACACCTTACATTTGTGACCTGCTGACACAACGTTATGACATAATAAAGGCGCGGAGTCACTGGCACGATATGGCCTGAGGGAGTCATATAGCAGTGAACACGTCCCGTCCTGCATGTGCTAAATGTTTTATATGTATTATTCATGCCAAACGTTACAACACGATACTTTTCCTGGATCACATCTGACTTGTTCTAATTAATTATAACACCATTATCATACATTACCTGCAACATAATGACAGTGAACTCCTCGTGTGGTCTTTCAAGTAATATATTAATTACCATGTCATTCCACCTCCTTTCGGCCCCGGACGCTACGTATCTCTTAATTTGTGAAATCATACAGTACATAATGTCTATTCTTAAAAATCAAATTATGTTCAATTATATACGCAAATACACTTTGAAGGAGCTTTTTAAAATGTTATTATTCAATACTATTATTTATGATGTTTTCACAAGGAGGAACAATTAATATCAGTCGTAAACGTTTACCCGCATGGATGTTTACTATCGCAACATGGATTTTTTCCTGAATCTCCTCCTTCTTGGTTTTTCAACGACACAATGAGATATACAGGGTGTGAAACCTTGTAACAGCACAGTACTTGTCCCAAACAATTGATACTGTTTACAGGTACCCCTAAAAGCCGACTTGAAGTACTCTAGTAGAGTGTTGACAAGATACACAGGAATTGACAGTACCTATTTTTCAAAAAAACATTGATTTATAAAAAAACAGAACTTCAACTAATGTTGTAAATATAACGTTTGGTTCATTGACTGTTTCATATCTTGTATTTGATGTGAAGGTAACATTTGCCAATGGTTGGTTATCGTGGGCGTTTTTCCACGATTACTAAATTATACTAAAGTTACCCACCCCCCCCGGAATTACTACTCTAAGAAATTGGGTTTGCTTAAATACCCAATCCTTTCTTTACAAAAAAAGATTAAAATGTGAATGAAGGATAGAAGTGTATAGTGGGCGGTTGAGTTTTTTAGTAATAATCTTAGTGTTTGTTTCATTAGTGTTTTCAAGAAATAGATGTGCATACATACCTGAGACCACAATCGATGGAATTGGTGAGAGACGGTGGGGGTTGATTGAGTCCCTGACTTGTGCATGTCACAATATTTTTAAATTGTTTTAGTTTAGGTCATGTGTTTCTTTCCATTATTCCACCTGAAATGAAAAAGAGAATCAGATTTGCATGTCTCGCGAAACGTGAGCCAGTAGTGTGGTTAAACCTATTTGGGGTATTAATTGGGTTTGTTTATAGGGTTTTTATTTGGGTTATGTTAGAACAAAACTAATCATCTTACGTTTTTAGTAAAATAAGTTCACTAACTCAGTCCTTCTTACATACTATAGAAGAGTAGGTTGGAAATTTACAAACGTGCTGGCTAGAAATTAACAATTAGGTATTTTATTTACATTTTAGAGTGAATTAAATTGAACAACTGTAAATTCTTGTTACATATTTTGTTTTGTTCTCATATCCAGTTTTTTTAATTTACAATCTCTTGGCTCTGGCTAGTTTTGGACTTAGATTGGGGAATCATGACTAGGATTCAGTACTAGTGGGAAATTAATTGCCAACTACCACCAGAGCTCACTAGGGCCTCTGCATCCGTGGTCAAGTAGTCCCATCTCACGTCTCTTGAAGATGTTCCAAATGAACGGAACTGATATCAGGATTGAAACAAATTTCCCTGACATCAATAATTTCTTTCTTTATCTATCCATTCCCTTACTCGCTATTCCTAAAATTGTTTATGATGCTCGGGGCTCTATATAAAAACCAATTGCGAGTTTGGATCGGAAGGTGGTGAAGAAGTGGGGGTTACATTATTTTTGTCTAGGACAAACGAAGGGATTCTCTCGACGCATGTTATTCTGAAAACCCAAGCAGCGCTCCATTCATTTTTCTTAGTCTTTAATACACAGTTTAGCTCTTTTAAAAGTGACGGTTAATAAAATTTGAGATCGTTGGATTTTCCATAGGAATCAAAGAAATACCTTTTATAAAATTGTTTAGTAATAACTCCGTCATTTACTTGTCTATCAGACGAATAAAGGTTCCTGAACTGAGCCACAGGCCATACAACATGCCCCGCGCCTTCAACGTTTCGTATTAACCTCTATTTGTGAGGTTTTAAATTAAACCCCACGAAACTTTTAAATATCCAATTTCACAATTTGTAATTTGCTTAGGGAAACGTTTATGTAACCAAAAGACGAGCTTCCTTACTTGTTTGTATTTTCTCTAATACTGTTAAATGCGATGCGTTATTTTGTGTACTGCTCCATTTAATCAAAAACCGAGCCTAAAATTACACACAAACGTTTTATTCAATCTAATTAAATAAGCTTATTTTTTTATTCTTTCCATTTACAAAGTTTACCGACCGAACGCTCTGAACATCTATATAAAAACGTTTAGATAAAACCCTGTGAATAGGCTAGGCTGGATTTTTCGTGATTCGTTCTGCATAATTAACTCGTGTTAGAGTACTGAATATCAGGTTGAACCGACCCAAGTACAGAAATGATAAGAAATTTTTCTTATAAGTAAAGGATAACAAGGATTTAATATTGGGGTCAATAATTTTACATTTCTAAAACATAATAAAAAAGTAATATAGAATATCTAAAAGTGATCGAGCTGCGCTCCAGATTTACATTTTTATAGCTTTCATTTTTACTAGATTAACCTTAGTCACTCGTGTAAACGTACGTTTGGAAACGTAAACAAATTAATTAATACCTTTACCCATCGATATTTTTTTGTTTAATCCTAATTCCTTCGTTTTCCTTCGTTGCTGAACACAAAACAGGGGTAACAAATAAGTCTGCCCTCAATGACAAACCACTAGACAACTGCCCAGTCGGCCCAACTATAGTATTGGTCGGCCAGTTGGTTGATCATCATGGGCAGAGACAAGAAGGTGGCTAATCTGGGAAACTAGAGTTGGAGATTTACATTAGTTTTATGTAGACGACACCTGTAAATTAGATTCGGAACAATTAAAGAGACTCAACCCCTGCTCCCATATTTCGTGACGAAAGTGCCATGTCTAACAGGTAGTTAGCGTGGAGTTGGACACAAAAGGTGTTTGTTGTAATTTCCTGGTTTGGACGTGTCACAGACACTGTCTTGTGTTTGTTTATACTTAAACTAGACTGTAGTTATAATTATGTTAGTTTGTAATTACCCACATGAGACAACAGAGGTGAGAAATGGCCAGAACCTGACAAACGAAATGGTACCTTATTTTCGTATCTGTGAGCGATGGCAAAATATTCAAAAAACCTGTTGCCCATCCAAAAACTAACTCTTAAACAAATATAATCTACTACCAGCCTGTCTCTTTGGTCACACAGTAGGTGGCAAGGGATAGTACAAGAATGGAGGGGGGGGGAAAATAGGGATCAAATGGCATTATTATGGTTTGTTGCAAAACAGAACGTTGTAAAAAAATCTAGTATTTACATTAATTTTGAGAATGTCCTACTATTTTGTTTGATGCTGGCAGCATTCCTAAACCTGATAGTACTATCACAATTCAAAACATTTCCTTACTACTCCAAATATTTCGATGCCCAAAAATCTTCGGTTATTGTTATTGCTTGATATTATTGTTCACACACTTAAAAGCCTCTCCCGCTTCTACATTTCAACAGAAGTAAAAAATCTTAAGTTCTTATTTCTTAACCGACTTTCCCAAGAATATTCCAGTATTTTTCCTTGGAATTAAACACGAATTTTAAATGTAAAGCGAATGCGTAATTGATGCATTTCTTCTGATCAAATTAAATTTAAAAATAAATATTGTACTACCTACTTTAGGTGATTGGTATTGGAATTAGATTTTAAATAAGGACAAGATGTCATAAATTAATTTTCCAATCAAAAGGAATATTTATCATAGATTTTGTGCCAAGACAACATCTTCCTGTCATGTTATTAAGTATTTGTTAAGAAGCACGAATAGGTGCTACAACAAAAAATTATCAGATTGTATTGGTTTGTTTTGTTTACAATCATTGTTTTTATTACATCCAGTAAAACGTTTTTAATTAACGAATTTCTAAGACCTCACCACTTACAAAAAGAAAATAACAAACATGTTTGTGTTGTTTTAAGTTTCTGGTCAAAAATGGTAAAAATACAAAACCAACAATAAACGATAGGCCTTTCATCCTGTTATATAACCTCGATCTTACGCATTTTTTATTTTTGTTTTTCTTTTAGTTGCTTTTTACAGTAGTTTTACCTTCCTGAATAATAGATTATTAGTTGTACAAATGGTACAGTAGTTTAAAAGAATAATTTGAGAATTAAAAGTACGTGGACCATGTCCATATCTTTAACACGCCAGTCTTTATTCAATGTTGCGTGGTGGTGGGGCTATTTGTACCAAAAGAACGTGCTGTTCTAGCCAAATAAAACAACCGCGTAATTTTATTGCGTACGCTCTCTGAGGAGAGCGTGTACATTGAATACAACAAGTAACTATTTTATATATTCTTCTTAAACTTCCCCCCCTTCCCCTGCTCTCATGAGCTGTAATACACAAACAGTTCCCCTCTACAAAGTCCCCTGGGGGGGAGTCTACCAAGTCCACTGCTTGTGAAATTGGCCTCTCTCAAACAACTTTACAATGTTGTAATTTTGTCTTTCATCTTGTAACAGTGTCTGTTTGAAAACTCTGCCAATTATTGCTTACAAGACACTTTAACTTGACCACGCTTGTCTTTTTTATATTTTGTCACCATTGTAAAACAACAAGGAGAGTCCGAAGAAAAAGTCTTCCTTCTAATTCACATGGGTAAGGAAACGTTTCTAGGCTCCAAACGTCAGGTAATACAAAAAAATTTAGTAAAGTCAGTTTTGATTAAAATGTTATTTAAAAGTCTTTATAGAATTTTAATAAAATTATTTGTTAAAGTAACTCTACATATTTAATTTTTAATAAACATACGTAGAATTACTTTGTATTAAGGTGGCGAAAAAATCTTTAATTTCACATGCTTATTTTAAAAAAAGAAAACGAAATAAATAAAAAACTACTAACTGGGGCTCACTATTTAATGCAGGATGCACACAGGACCCGGGTTTTTTTACTTGTTTGAAACGTTTGCCTTCCCATGCAAGGTAGTTCTCTTTGCCTCAACAGATTGGCCAAATTTCAATAAAAAATGCCCTAAATACCGAAAGGCAATTAAAGCTCTGTCTAAAATCAAACTTTTTAGTTCGCAAAACGACCTTTTTACAACCACGGAACGAGTTCATGGCATTTAATTGGGAACCCTCGATTGGCGAGACTGAATCTAGGGAACTTAGGAGATGGACCAATTCGAATAAGTGAGAGAGTGTGGAACGGCAAAACAATGTATGTATGAAAAGAGAATTTTGTGGAGTAGTAAATGGAAAAATTTTAGCTCTCTAAATTTGGACGTTTATCCGAATAAACACTCTCCTGTAATTAAATTTCGTTATTAGGAAATATAAAACTATTTATTATTATTATTATAGGTTATCGTCTGTTCATTTCCAATAATTAACTGCATAATACCTTTGTTGTATTAGTTACACAAGAGATAACTTACCCAATGCTACAAATTGAGGAATGGCAAAAGTGGGGCACTCGGAATAACTAAATAATCTGTGGGAGGAGAAATATTTAAAGAATCAAAGTGGACGTGGCGCAGCCTAGGGTCGAACCTCAGAAACTAATTCTCCGCACACCTCAGCACACCAAGTCCATATAAATGATTTATCTCCTAGGTAACTAAATACAATTAAAGGTAATACTGATGTAATATGTTTTATTGCGTTATAATTAAGCCACTTTTTGTCACCTAGTACTAAATTTGTTTAAAAAGACACTTAGAAATAATTAGAGTGTAGAGTTCAAATTAATTAATTCACAACCTCAATAATGGCCTTAGCGATGCGTCTAAAATAAATCAATAAAAATAGCTTCCCCCACTCCCTGATTTTCCACCATCTTGTTTCTGACAGACGATCGCATTTTGGTTGTTAGTTATTGGTTGTTATGACCTATGATCTTTAGCTCAGGTACAACAATAAGTCTTACTATGTATGTTTTCGAGTTAGTGAGCATAGTATTTAACTCGCAACGTGCTTGGTGCGATTTCTGACTTTTGCGTGTTATAACACATTGGTGTAATTGGTCTGCTTTAACCTAGTAGCCTATATATTCTATGTTTTATTCAGGTCTCGATTTTAGATTCTGAACTTAGTGTTTACATTTTTCACATAACGATGAAAATATGCAAAAAATTGCTGTTACCTGCATATGCAAAACTCTTACAAAACTAAGTATATAGTAAAATACAATTGCGGTGAGTCTAATTACGGTACAAATATGTTACTAGGTTTCATATTCAACCAATTTTGTTTAATCTTTTAAAATTTGTCCTTTATAATTCAATCAATTTAACTTTTCTTGTTTCACCTTTTCATGCTAATATACAAACATCCTATTAAGTCATGTTCTATCAGAATAAAACATAAATTTAGATATGTATCATTCCACGGAACCGTAATATGTTTGAACAGAATATGTTACCTGTGCGTATTTACCTTTGATAATGTTAGTGGACACAGGAGATAACTCACTCATACGCAGGAGTTTCTGTTAAGTTGACAATTTCAGTTAATTCCGAGGTACGGCGCTAGAGGTACTTTGAATACCTTAAGTTACCGATTAAATATTTGCTACCTAACCTCTCTCTCCACAGATGACAGTCTGAGCGCTCTCTTTTAACCGTTCCTTAGTTTGGTAGCATTGGGTTAGTTATCTCCTCTTTAACCAATACGTACATTGTTACTGTTCACAATATTTACTACATTAGCTAATGAGTCTCTCACTCCACAGATGACGGTCCGAGCGCTCTCTTTTACCGTTCCTTAGTTTGTACCATTGGGTTAGTTATCTCCTCTTTAACTAATACGTGCTTTGTTACTGTTTCACATATTTACTACCTTAGCTAATGAGTCTCTCACTCAACAGTTAATTGTCTGAGCGCTCACTTTTACCGTTCCTTAATTTGTAGCATTGGATTAAGTTATCTCCTCTTTAAACTAATACGTACATTGTTACTGTTTCACATATTTACTACATTAGCTAATGAGTCTCTCACTCCACAGATGACTGTCTGAGCGCTCACTTTTACCATTCCTTAGTTTATAGTTACCATTCCTTAGTTTATAGCATTGGATTAGTTATCTCTTGAGTAGCTAATACAATCAAAGATAGTATACAATCAGCAGTAGTCTTATTATATTTTACTTAATACAGTAAGTGTAATTTTTGTGCAAGCGCCATATTTTCTATTACAAACAGTGTGCGCACTACAAGCGTGGAACTCAGCTGGCCTGAGGCCAACTGGCAACAGAACAAACACACACTTCGTAGTGACAGAGTTTATATTACATATCTGGCTTGTGGATAGTAAACTCTTGAGGTTATTGCTGTAAGGAAAGGTTTTGTGATATCGTTAAATGTTATCCGGCTTAAAATGCTATTCTACACATCGGAGGTGTCTTCTTCATAAACCAGAAACAGCAGTTTCTACGTTTTATTAAAAATTTCCTAATTTTTATTTTATTATTTTTATTGAAATCCTAATTTTTGACAAGACTCGCTTATCTGATTATCATCTATCTGGGATCCAATTATTACAATTTATAACTCAGCCGGGTTGCGGTGCGCCACACATGTGGATCGAAGCAACAAGTATCAGTAACTGTTTTATATAATATTGTTCATCTTTTTAACATTTACATTGAATCTTACTACGCACATTGATGAAAAATCAATCCCTTAATGAAACTTTAACTTGGTGAATGAAGTGTAATGAGTCAATCGTACTATTTCTTTAAATCCTCCTTTCAGTTTACACTTAAAACACAGAAGTACATAAAACGTCCCATTAATCGAGTAAAGAATCTACGTAACTGAATGAGGAGCCTTCCATATACATATATAGTGTTTTCTGAGGTCATATGGTGGTTACTAAGGTCCTAAAGTTCCAAACTAATACAGAAACATAAGTTGGAATATACAGAGATAGCTGAAGTTCTGACTCGAGCAATTTACTCTGCAAGGTATAATTATATGATACTTTTTACTATGATTTTCTGGTCACGAAATGTTTGGAGAACTAGATGTAAATAGATTCTTGCAGTGAAGTCAGCTACCAGACAAAGATGGCGGCATTCTTACACATATCTGTTTAAGCAAATAGGCCTTCCTGTTCACAGCGCATCAAAACCTTGTTAACGTTAAAAATCATTAAATATGTCGACCTTGCTGTGGATAGTCATCTTTAGTCAACATATGTTAAATCAAAACTGCCAGTTAATACATATCCGCTTATTCAGGTGAATAAGACATGTAAGTTAGTATCGTTTCCCCAATGTAAACTGAACCACGACATGTAGTATCGTTCCTCCAATGTAGACTGGACCACGACATGTAGTATCGTTTCCCCAATGTAAACTGAACCACGACATGTAGTAATTGTTCCCCAATGTAGACTGAACCACAACATGTAGTATCGTTCCCCCAATGTAGACTGGACCACGACATGTAGTATCGTTCCCCCCAATGTAGACTGGACCACGACATGCAGTATCGTTTCCCCAATGTAATAAACTGAACCACGACATGTAGTATCGTTCCCACCAATGTAGACTGGACCACGACATGTAGTATCGTTTCCTCAATGTAAACTGAACCATTGACATGTATAGTATCGTTCCCCCAATGTAGACTTGACCACGACATGTAGTATTGTTCCCCCAAATGTAGACTGAATCACGACGTGTAGTATTGTTCCCCCAATGTAGACTGGAACCACGACATGTAGTATCGTTCCCCCAATGTAGACTGAACCACGACATGTAGTATCGTTCCCCCAATGTAGACTGAATCACAACATGTAGTATCGTTCCCCCAATGTAGACTGGACCATGACATGTAGTAATCGTTCCCCCAATGTAGACTGAACCACGACATGTAGTATTCGTTCCCCCAATGTAGAGCTGGACCACGACATGTAGTATCGTTCCCCCAATGTAAACTGAAACCACGACATGTAGTATCGTTCCCCCAATGTAGGACTGAACCAGACGACATGTAGTATCGTTCCCCCAATGTAGACTGGACCACGACATGTAGTATCGTTCCCCCAATGTAAACTGAAACACGGACATATAGTATCGTTCCTCCAATGTAGACTGAACCACGACATATAGTATCGTTTCCCCAATGTTAAACTGAACCCACGACATATAGTATCGTTTCCCCAATGTAAACTGAACCACGACATGTAGTATCGTTCCCCCCAATGTAGGACTGAACCACGACATGTAGTATCGTTCCCCCAATGTAGACTGGACCACGACATGTAGTATCGTTCCCCCAATGTAAACTGAACCACGACATATAGTATCGTTCCTCCAATGTAGACTGAACCACGACATATAGTATCGTTTCCCCAATGTAAACTGAACCACGACATATAAGTATCGTTCCCCCAATGTAGACTGGACCACGACATGTAGTATCGTTCCCCCAATGTAGGACTGAATCACGACATTGTAGTATCGTTCCCCCAATGTAGACTGAACCACGACATGTAGTATCGTTCCCCCAATGTAGACTGGACCACGACATGTAGTATCGTTCCCCCAATGTAAACTGAACCACGACATATAGTATCGTTCCTCCAATGTAGACTGAACCACGACATATAGTATCGTTTCCCCAATGTAAACTGAAACCACGAAATATAGTATCGTTCCCCCAATGTAGACTGGACCACGACATGTAGTATCGTTCCCCCAATGTAGACTGAATCACGACGTGTAGTATCGTTTCCCCAATGTAGACTGGACCACGACATGTAGTATCGTTTCCCCAATGTAAACTGAACCACGACATATAGTATCGTTTCCCCAATGTAAACTGAACCACGACATGTAGTAATCGTTCCCCCAATGTAGACTGGGACCACGACATGTAGTATCGTTTCCCCAATGTGTAAACTGAACCACGGACATGTAGTATCGTTCCCCCAATGTAGACTGAACCACGACATGTAGTATCGTTCCACCCAATGTAGACTGGACCACGACATGTAGTATCGTTCCCCCAATGTAAACTGAACCACGACATATAGTATCGTTCCTCCAATGTAGACTGAACCACGACATATAGTATCGTTTCCCCAAATGTAAACTGAACCACGACATATAGTATCGTTTCCCCAATGTAAACTGAAACCACGACATATAGTATCGTTTCCCCAATGTAAACTGAACCACGACATATAGTATCGTTCCCCCAATGTAGACTGGACCACGACTATGTAGTATCGTTTCCCCAATGTAAACTGAACCACGACATATAGTATCGTTCCCCCAATGTAGACTGGACCACGACATGTAGTATCGTTTCCCCAATGTAAACTGAACCACGACATATAGTATCGTTTTCCCCAATGTAAACTGAACCACGACATGTAGTATCAGTTCCCCCAATGTAGACTGAACCATGACATGTAGTATCGTTTCCCCAATGTAAACTGAAACCACGACATGTAGTTATCGTTTTCCCCAATGTAAACTGAACCAACGACATGTAGTCAGTATCGTTCCCCCAATGTAGACTGAACCATGACTACAGAGAATTCCGTAGAATCCTACGTTACACAACGGAAGGTGTGTTCAATAGTAGTCTCAATCGGTAATTTACTAACTGTAATACCAATATTATATTAAGCTGTTTGAATGTAAGGTCCTACTACAAATTTTATCAGTCGTTCCTTGGATGTAAGGAAGACATGGTTAGTTTTGGCCGTTATTTATATTGAGTTTGGATATAATTGTTGCACTTTTTTTTGTTTTTGTTAACTTGTTTTCCAAAAGCTTCACTAACCTGTGTATTTATTCTATGGCAACCCCTTATGAATTATTTCTTTTTTATTCCAGTGATGTTTACCTTATATGTAAATAGCTCGGCGAATTAATGTAATCCCGAACTTTGGTGTTGGTCTGTATTGCGGTCAGATATCTATTGGTGTGTTGTTTATTTCTAGATATCTATTTATTTGTTATTTAGAGGATGTCCGCTCTATACTTGTCCGCTATACATCTAAGGTTTATATTGTATACATATAGTCTATACTGTATACATAGTCTATATTGTATACATATAGTCTACATTGTATACATACAGTCTATATTGTATACATATAGTCTATATTGTACACATATTAGTCTACATTGTATACATACAGTCTATATTGTGTACATTCAGTCTATATTGTATACAATCAATCTATATTGTATATATCTACTATCTACTGCATATAACTCAATCCTTAAGTCGTTAAGCAAATTTAGTTAGAGTTGAGATGTAATGGTATTATTACAAATATCCAATATCTTAGACAAAAATCATATTGTGATTTTATTAATGTTTTTACTAGATTTTTACGAAGGTCGTATTAAAAGATTTTTGTTATTCTTTAATATCCATAAAAGAAAAATACCTGTGAAATGCGAAGAAGATCGATCACTCAATTGCCAAAATTCCCGTTGCGACCTCAGCAACGAGGCAGAGCACATGAAATATGCAAGTCACGTGATTACTATGTGAAGTATGCAGCCTTGCAGCCTCCGTTTTTTTCGGGTGATGGTGATCTCCGCAACGATGCAGACTCCAGCTGATCACTGCACCACATCAATCATGTATCAACCACAATGAGTTTACTGTAGAACGTAACAACGACTGAACCGGCATTTGTTAAGAGACGACTGTACTGACATGATTTTGAGTTTTAGCCAACAAGAAAAATGTTGAGCATCAAAACACTTTTCTGGAATTATACTTGGTCCTAGAATAATGGAAAGGTCCCATTTTAACCATGTAAAGGTGGGATTGGAGAGTTTATTTAAAATAGTTTAGTAAATTATGTAAAGAAAGTAAAGAAACTTGTTGGTACCATATTCTTAAATAGCAAAAACGCTATATGTTTTCTACTACACATAACGAATCTTTGATAGGAAGGGTAGATTCAATGTGAATTTTCAGTTTAGCTCCAGTTCACCTTTCTCTCAGAGCAGTGTCTTGATCCTGACGCTGTCACAGACTTGACTCCTGAAATCTGGAGTTCGTCTGAAGAGTACCCAAAAAATTTTACTATCCAGCAAATTTTGAATATAAATTTGTTGAAATATAATTACATCGTGTGTAAATTTCATTGAAATCCAGTTAAAATACATTGTCTATTTGAATAGCTTTGATAGCAAAACATTTTAATAACTAATAAATAATCATAGAATTTATGGATTTAATAGAGCTGAAAGAAGTCATACAGGAAACTTGTCCAAGGAACATCAACAGAAAAATATTCCCTACCGATGCAAACACGAGAATAGCGGACTTCATGCACGTTACCTGGAGTTATCCAATGAAAGATGTATTATTAGTTATGACAATTAATTTTCTGCATCACTGATATTATGTTGACTCTTAGTGGTTCACATGTCACTTGTAACACTTTCAAACAATTACAAACTCCATCATCTTGAAATCTAAATAAAATATAAATAGCTATACACATATCAATCTATTTCTAAAAAAAATGCAGTTTCATTTGTGGCAATTAGAATATACGTAATATATTTTCTACGAAATGTTCTAAATATGGTTAATAAGAGATGCTTTTGAAGATTTAAAAATACAGAGTACATATTGGATTTATATATTTTTAAATTCAATTGAATAATATAATGTTAAGAAATAAATTATAAATGAAATATTATTTAATTAGAAAATAAATAAATTGAGCTTTGATAACTCGTGAGATTAACAAACTTTTATGTTGTAATTATTTCTATGTTTTGCGTTTATTACATACTACATAACAGTATTCTATAATTGTATATTTGTAATACTATTAACGGTGTTGGGTGGCTTTATCGTAATAAGGGACAAGTTGGAAATTAAATTCGACGTTATTGCCATGGAAGTAAGGGCGAGCTGTTTCCCCAATTTTATGACCGAGTCTAGAATCTTGTTAAAGAAACTTTCTCATGTTGGAATTTAATTAATGAAGAGTTCAGAGCCAAACCAAGGTTTTCTTGCCACAAATTTAAAAGAACGTAAGGGATGTTTACTTTTAAGACTTGGCCCCTTTTACAAAGTTGTTCTACGCCGAGACACTGTCGTGATTTGAACAATTTAGTAAATCGTTTAAGTTAACTGAAGGTCGGGTATTTTATTGAAACTCATTTTCTGTTTATGCATTAGGTTTACACAGTTGTTCAATTAGTAACAATTAAAATAAATTGTAATTGAAATCAATATTTGGTATTGTATACTGATGACAAATTAAGGGGTAATTTACTTGAGTTAAAACAACATAAACAATTTCCCATCAGTATCGTGTTTTGTATTTTTGTCACACCCTTACTAAAAAGACCAAAAAACAACATATTTTAAACAATTTAAAAATAGGTATATGTCAACAGGCATATCTGTTCTCATCTAGTTTTAATTTCAGAATTGATGTATTTTTGAACAAATTCAATTGAACAAAAACTGTTTAATATTGAGACTTGCCCATGAGAACAAACTGTCGAGAGTTCCTTTGTAAATATGAATGCAATTTTGTTTTTGTGTGTGTTTTTTTTTTTGTGGTTTGGCAATTATCTTGATC
Organism: Homalodisca vitripennis; assembly: GCF_021130785.1. NCBI lineage: Eukaryota > Metazoa > Arthropoda > Insecta > Hemiptera > Cicadellidae > Homalodisca > Homalodisca vitripennis. Next base: position 2,503 of record NW_025779099.1, on the reverse strand, counting down.
CTCAAACTTTCAAAAATTTCAAATATCTTTCTGTTTTAAGTTATTCAATATCAAGTTTCAAAAGTGTCATGTCCGTGCAATCAGGGTTTGTTGGAGTTTTTTTTTTTCAATTTCACACAGTCACAGGTCTTAACAGTCGTCTGATGTGAAATCACCAGAATTTTCCCTACAAGAACAATTTTGAAACAAACAATGTTGTTACACCCTTATTTTTGGTTGTATAATTATAGGACATGTCTCGTTTAGAAAACATACAATTAATTCTCAACCAAACACCAAAATGTTGAGCAAACATACTATAAAAGTGGCAAAATATTTTGGATTGAGATTGAGGTCTCAAAAAATCTATATGATGTGAGGTTCAATAATTTGCACAAGAGAAAATCAATATTATATGTACAACTATAATTTTTCTAACCATTCTATTAAAAACAATTCTACAAAACTATAACACCAGTTCATATTAACTGCCAACATAATAAAATAATTTTTAAACCACATTAAAAAGTTAGGCAATAAAGAAAAAGATAATGAACACATTTCAATGTGAGCAAAAACATTACGGAACACAAAAAAAAGTAATATAAATATAATACACTAACGATGTAATTGGATAAAACGATAATTGTTGTGTATTATAGTTTAAGTATATTTCATAGAGATGGTGGTCCCCAGTTCTGCTATTACCTCTGAGTAATATTTGTGAGATTGTAACTTGCTTAATCAAACAATTAAAATATTTATTTTATGTCATTATTTTCTTTTCCACAAAATTATTTACTTTCGTGTTATTATATCATCTCTGTGTATAATTTGGGCCAATGGTAATTTCTCCTTTGTTCCTGCAAACAGCGCTTCCTGAAGGCATAATGTTCTCAGGTAACATATATTCACACCAATGTCCACCCCCAGTTCTGTAATGAAATGTAAATCTTTCATTTTGTTATTTTGTGTGTATGATCTATTTTTTTTATCCTTGCTCAACAAAATATTTTGAAAATAGTATAGTAGTAAATAGTTTAACTAATCTTCAATGTTGAATACAGAGAAACTACGCATCATTGTAACTAACAAGTCGAGAAAACCATGTAATCTTAAATCTTAATAACATAATCAATTCAATCAATCAATCCAATCAATCAATCAAATTCCATTTATTGCCAAAAAACATAACATGTCATAGGGCATTCGTTCAAGAAAATTATAATATCCCTCAACCTTTAAAGTATAGACTTACTGGACGAGGAATCAAACACAACAAGACCAAATCAATATTAACAGGAGTGAATGCTACAATTTATTATCCACCAAACGTATTTCCCTGGACACTGTAAATAATTCTCTTCTCGAAATTAAGAACATTTTTTCAGACAGTGGAAGGTTTTTTGAAATTCCCTATCGTCCACAACAATTTTTCAAGCACAGGATGGTCAAAGAGTATAAAAAAAGGCGGATGCAGGGGAGTCAAAAAGACCTTTGTTTTCAAAAAAAAAGATGTTTTATGGCCAGGGTAGGGATTAAGGTTTTTGCTTTCTTTTTTCTTAAGGAGTAATTATGGGCTGAACACCATAACGTTGAACTGGAAAAAAATGGGTGGGATACTTTTTTTGTAAAAAGAAAGACATCTGCAACGGAATATATAATGGATGGGGAAACGTAAGGGATATTATATACTATTCGAAAGTAACCTCTACAAGACTTGGGAAAACGACTCAACTTGAAAATAATCCCGTATAGCTCTCTTTTCTGGAGACAAAAAACTAATATTGAAGTTTGTCTTACTCTCGTATCCCCATATAGGAGATCTTCCATATGCAAAGGTAAGGATAAAAACAGCCATAGTAAAGTAAGCAAAAGAATTTCCTCACTCAGCAAAACTAGGATTAGTCTATACCATCAAACAAAATATGTGCAGCTGCTTAGTTTTTTTTCGTGACTTTATCAATGTGTACCTAAAAAAGTTTAGACTGATCATACCAAAACAATTCCAACGATAATTCAACATTCAAAGAAGGACAGACATTTTCTGACTCTCCAATCATAATGTTTTTGAGATTCAATCAACGTTTTTTTAAGCAGACTTTTCTAATTCCAAAATCAAGAAAGATTGGTTTTAGATGGGTATTTACCAAAACTGCACCAGGGAGTTTTTCAACCCAACCACTGCAGCAAATTACTGGCCTGAAACATAAGTTTTGGATTTCCAAGCTCGGCTCGATTGCAAACCAGAAGCGGATGACCAAAGAGAGTATCATCAGCAAACAAACAACAAACTTGGAACCTTTCACGCTTTCCGATGGGATTGTCATTTATTGCAATAGTAAAAATAATAAAGGACTCAAGTACGTGGAGCCTTGGGGATACTCACAAGTGCGTTACTTCATCGCGCATCCTCAGAAAATTGTTTTCCTTAAGCACCCTGTATCATCAAAATCAAAAGGAATTTTCAAACAATCTGTCCTACGGTTCAGGAGATTAAGAAGCAATTCCAATCAAAAGCTTT